>NC_091180.1:23852052-23969552 GCF_040958095.1 Procambarus clarkii | reverse complement strand
ATGTCTATTTTTTTTTTCGCTGTAGAAACAGTCGTAAGGAAACAGATCAAAAGACTACACATGCTGGTTACAGAGACGTCGCCATGGCAACAAGCCAAAAAGGTTTAATGGTCATTAGAGTATCAAGTAGCCTCGTTTCTCGCTGAAGAAGATTGAACACCTTTTGCGTGTTCTATCATACGAAACAAGTGTGTGTGTTTGGAAACTAAATCAGTTTCATGTTAGCGAGCTTCTTCTTTTCCAATAGAGAGATCACAAGGGGGCAAAGAGCAGCAGCCAAGTTGTTAAACACACACACATTGAAACAAGCCTAAAACTAAAGAGCTGTAAAGCGCGAGGGAGATGCTGAATCACAGGTTATTATATGCGGCGTAAGATGAGATGCCGCGAGATGAGAGAGAGAGACTCTCCGGGGCAGCATCCAGGCAAGCAGTGGGAAGATGATGCTTATAACTCTCACAGTGTACAGGCAAGCACCATCATTTGCTTATTTCAAGGAAGGTATCTTATTAATCCTAGTAATCTCTCCTAAACTGCGTGCTGTATCACCTCCCCCCACCAACCCCAACCCCCTCAACCCCAACCCCCCTCCTGCGTCATGTAAGCACTTAGGACGATGGGGATGAGGGGGCGTTCGTGCAAGGCGTGTGGGGGTTAAGGGAGGAGGGGAGGGCATGTGGGGGTAGGGATGGGGGGGTGATCTGAACCTCAGTATGTATAAATGATGGTGACGTCACCATAAAATGTTATTTTATGCCAGTATCGTCGTCACTAAGAGAGAGAGGTGTCGCCACGAGGCAACGTAAGTGTGTGTTGAGTGTAGAATGTGTTTATGTTGGCTGGGATTTATCTATATATATAATTTATTCTAATAATTATACTCCATAAAACTTGAGCCGCGTCTTAAAAAGATTTTAGTATTTAACACCTTGTTTTGTTTGTAATTGGTGTTGCAGTGCTGTGAATTGTTTAAGCCCAAGCTGCTTGGTTTCAATATATTGAGATTTTTTATATTGGAGAAGAAAAATGGTTAAATTATTGTATATTTCTATATAGCATAAAATGTGTGTGTCTGCCTGTTCCAAAGATGCCAGTGAGATACTTGGGCCTAGCTAGCATCACCCAGTTTTTCCCAGTAATTGGTGTTGGGGAGCCGGTCGGCCGAGCGGACAGCACGCTGGACTTGTGATCCTGTGGTCCCGGGTTCGATCCCAGGCGCCGGCGAGAAACAATGGGCAGAGTTTCTTTCACCCTATGCCCCTGTTACCTAGCAGTAAAATAGGTACCTGGGTGTTAGTCAGCTGTCACGGGCTACTTCCTGGGGGTGGAGGCCTGGTCGAGGACCGGGCCGCGGGGACACTAAAGCCCCGAAATCATCTCAAGATAACCTCAAGATTGGGTACCTACCCAACATGGTCAGGTCAGAGTTGCCTTTAATGAGACGAAGACGGCGTGGCACGGTGTCAAACAGACCCCCTTGAGAAACTCCTGGCGACTTTTACATCGGCGTATGACCTTAAAATGGTTATATAGAAAAAAAATTTAGAACAATTAGTAAAATATTTTGCACGGATGTCCGCAAAATTGTCAACAAATCTATCTATCATACGTTAGACGTACGTAATAGACGTAGAAGTACAGACAAATCGTTAACCGAGCTCATTTTTGTTATCTTAAATAGCTAAACGACGTTTTCTCTTCGATGAAGTTGCCTATCCCCCCCCCCCCCCCGCACCATCATATAGTCGACTCTGACATTTTATATATTTTTTTAAGCTGAACATTATCTATATATATATATATATATATATATATATATATATATATATATATATATATATATATATATATATATATATATATATATATATAATTTACCGCCCTGGGAACACGGTCTCACAGGTTCTGTGACCTGGAAGCATTAGCTGACGGGGCGTAGAGAGTGCTAGACCACACTGGCCTGTTAGGGCCTGGCTCTGCATCTAACTGTCACGGAAGAGTCGCTCGTCTCAACACCTGTTTTGTGTGCCTACGTGGCGCTCCGCGGTGTCAATTATGGGGGAAGAATGGCGTGAGAGATTAATAAGAGGGCGGCCAGGACACGCGAGACGACCGTCGGGTCGTTAGTGCTTATCTGGGGTCCGAGACGACCGTTCTCAGCCTGGCTATATAATCCCACCTCCGGATTAGTGGCCCCTGTTAGTTATATCCCGTTTTTTGTCATCTTGTGTACAACCCGTTTTTTTGTCATCGTGTGTACAACCCGTTTTTTTGTCATCGTGTGTACAACCCGTTTTTTTTTATCTTCGTGTGTACAACCCGTTTTTTGTCCACTCTTAAAAATACCGCGGAAATCGCAGTCTCTCTTCAAGTGGGTTGTATGTGTTGTCTGTGTTTTGGGGAGAGGGAACGATTAGGATGTACTATTTACCTGGGCTACGTAGGAGACTCGAACCGTCGACCCCCTCCCACGTGTGCTAGGCCGAAGGTCTCTGGAGCGAGCTATTGAGTAGTTTTAATAAGGAAAGTTACCAGAAGCAGCATCCTGCTGCCAAACTGGTATTTTCGACTTTCCCCTGAACAATACTGAAGCTCAGAGACATAATTGTACACACTTTTATGTGTGTGTGTGTGTGTGTGTGTGTGTGTGTGTGTGTGTGTGTGTGTGTGTGTGTGTGTGTGTGTGTGTGTGTGTCGGTGCGAAGCAAGGCGGTAGTTAGTTATAGGACACGAGGCCAATTATGCTTGATTGGCCTGATAAGGTGTCAGCGCGAGATAGATATGGAGCCAGCCGTAATAACTGTGCTTGGCATCATGTTGGCCAGGTCGCAGTAACACGTAGGAGGCTGTAGCCTACGTGACACACGGAGATGGTGAATGATCTCAGTCGTAAGGCAGTCGTAAGACACGGGCAGGGAGAGCTAGGTCCTACATTATTTCATAAACAATATCATCTATCCTTCACACCTTATAGTTACATGTCAGCTAGTTACAACATACATACATACATACATACATACATACATACATACATACATACATACATACATACATACATACATACATACATACATACTGTACATACATTCATTCATTCATTCATTTATTTGGAGGAGGAAGTGGTAGAGAAATGAAAAGGTAAAAGAAAGTTCGGGCCTTTTATTTTCCGTTCTTCCTACTTCTCTCTTTCCTCCTCCGTTGCTCTTCCCTCTCCTCCTTCGTTGCTCTTTCCCTCTCCCCTCCTTTCCTCTTCTCTCATACATGCTACACCACTGTAAGCAAGTTTCTTCTCCCCCTCCCTCCCTCCCCTTCTCCCTCCCTCCTAAAAAAAAAAGGTTGATATTGCGTTCCCAGTAGCCCGTCGCTTTAAATTATTCTATAACAAAAGAAACTGGCTTTGATTAGTTGTTATTTACCTTTGTTCAGACCAGCCCTGGAGTTCTGGCAGCGACTTGTCCAGTTTGGCGGGGAAAAACATACTTGTTTGATGTTTAACTAACGTTTGGGACTCCAAGTGGTTGTACCACTATTGCTGGTGGTGCTTCGTCAAGAGGGCACCTTTGGTTACTTGTGGAGTGGTTCATCGTCACTACTACTAATGCTACTGCTGGTGCTACTTCGTCAAGAGGGCACCTTTGGTTACTTGTGGAGTGGTTCATCGTCACTACTACTACTACTAATGCTACTGCTACTACTACTACTACTACTACTACTACTACTACTACTACTACTACTACTACTACTACTACTACTAATGCTACTGCTACTGCTACTGCTACTACTACTACTAATGCTACTGCTAATGCTACTGCTGGTGCTACTTCGTCAAAAGGGCACCTTTTAATTTTTTTGGTGATAACGTTAGGTTTCTCCAGTGGTCCGCCGCCGCTCCTGCTGTGACTGGAGGGTAGTGTGTGGTTTTTGCTGTGGCACTTTCCTCCTGCAGTGGGCCACTGTGGTGCTGCCTTGTCTATGTCCACGATGTGCCGCATGACTCCAGTAGCCGTTGATCTGGTAATGGATTATGTTGCAGACGAGTAGTACAAATATATATATAACAGAAGCCCACTGACGTTCATTGCCGTACAAGTGTATTAGGTCCAATATAATCACATATTCTGATAATTACAACTGCTAATCATGAATATTCCAGATTAACTAAACAGTTCCAAACATGGATTATCTAAGGTATTTAGAAGCATTTTCGCTCATTTTCTCCAGCATATTTGAAGCAATGGATTGTGGAGAAATTAATATAACGTTACAAAAACTTTTGAATACCTTTGATACTGTGTCTCTTATATTTTAAGAGATTATCATTAGTTTGTATTTGATAAAATATTATAAAAGCCAGATACTATTTCTTTAAATGTAAGTGGAGCATACATGTTAGAGAATCACCCAATCTTTACAGCACCATGATTTACTTTCCAATCATAACTCAGAGTTGCTGTTTGCTATAAAGCCGTTTTTGTTTTGTTCGAAATCTTTTTTGAAGCTAATTCAACCTTTAATGGAAATCCCTGGGGCCAGATTCACGAAAGCACTTACGCAAGCACTTACGAACGTGTACACCTTTCCTCAATCTTTGACGGCTTTGGTTACATTTATTAAACAGTTTACAATCATGAAAACTTCCCAATCAACTGTTGTTATTGTTATAAACAGCCTCCTGGTGCTTCGAAGCTCATTAACTGTTTAATAATTGGAAATAAAGCCGCCAAAGATTGAGAAAAAGATTATTATTATTGAATCCGTAGTTTTTCTCTTTCCATTTCTCCACGTCTCCTCATTCTTCCTCACCTCACCGTCAATTTCCCTCACAATCCCCCCCCCACATCTCTTGACCTCCTCTCCCCCCCCCCCACACATACTGACACACCTACGTAAATAACGGATTGGTTTGTTTGTTTGTCCCCTTGTTTGTTGGTTGAGGTAAGAAACCTCGTTGAAGTTTAGCACCCAGTTACCTCTCAAGTGCCTGGGTAAGGAGGAGCCCTCGGCTGATTAGGATGATGATGATGAGAATAATGAGGATGATGAGGATAGTGAGAAGCAACATCAGCAGTCCGTCGACCCCTGGAAACACAAATCGTAACTGACCCTGGGTGGAGGTCTGGTTGAGGACCGGGCCGCGGGGACACTAAAGCCCCGAAATCATCTCAAGGTAACTCTATTTTCCGCTTGTTACAACTTGAAATAAAGTTGTTGCATCTTGGCTTAATTAACGTGTTTTTTTTGACGTATTAGAACGTTGTTATAACTTGTTATATTGGTTCTTATAACTTGTTAGCAGGGAGGTGTTAAATCTCTTGTTCGAACGTTGTAGCAACGTCGTAGTTTCGCTGTGTGGTTACGTTAGTGGATTTGGATTTTTGTTTTATTTTTCAAATGGGCGAAAGATTGTCTCCCCCCCATAAAAAAAATGAAACCCCCCTTCCCCTAAAAACGCAAAAATTGCCCCCCTACACACACACACACACACACACACACACACACACACACACACACACACACACACACACACACACACACACACACATTCTGTTGAACTAAGATCAGTGTCAAAGTTGAAACGACTTTTCACAGGTTTACATTACTATACATAATGACGGGACTTGATCCCGGAAGACTATCAGTATACATGGAAGACTATCAGTATACATCTAAGCTTGCCAATATGTGTAAGTTTGTTTTAACCCGCAAGCTTATGTATACCAGCCAAGGTAAGGTTCCCCCCCCCCCTACCCCGCTTTGCGTCTGCAAGATAACACGATATGTTTTGTCTACCACAGACGTGGCCACACATTTACAGTGCTAACCAGCATGTTTACATCATGTGTTCTTCTTGACTGTGTTCACTTAATTAAGACTGTTAAGTAAGTCCCCTGCCTCGTGTGGGTGTAAGTGTAGCAGGAGGAACAGCCCAGCGGGTTTTCTTCCTATTGGGGAGTGTTGTACATGCTGCTATGGCGGTGTGTTCACTCACAGGATGAGTGCCGCTGCCCAATACTGTCACTATGGCGGTGTGTTCACTCACAGGATGAGTGCCGCTGCCCAATACTGTCACTATGGCGGTGTGTTCACTCACAGGATGAGTGGCGCTGCCCAATACTGTCACTATGGCGGTGTGTCCACTCACAGGATGAGTGGCGCTGCCCAATACTGTCACTATGGCGGTGTGTTCACTCACAGGATGAGTGGCGCTGCCCAATACTGTCACTATGGCGGTGTGTTCACTCACAGGATGAGTGCCGCTGCCCAATACTGTCACTATGGCGGTGTGTTCACTCACAGGATGAGTGGCGCTGCCCAATACTGTCACTATGGCGGTGTGTTCACTCACAGGATGAGTGCCGCTGCCCAATACTGTCACTATGGCGGTGTGTTCACTCACAGGATGAGTGCCGCTGCCCAATACTGTTACTATGGCGGTGTGTCCACTCACAGGATGAGTGCCGCTGCCCAATACTGTCACTATGGCGGTGTGTCCACTCAAAGGATGAGTGGCGCTGCCCAATACTGTCACTATGGCGGTGTGTCCACTCACAGGATGAGTGGCGCTGCCCAATACTGTCACTATGGCGGTGTGTTCACTCACAGGATGAATGCCGCTGCCCAATACTGTCACTATGGCGGTGTGTTCACTCACAGCATGAGTGCCGCTGCCCAATACTGTCACTATGGCGGTGTGTTCACTCACAGGATGAGTGGCGCTGCCCAATACTGTCACTATGGCGGTGTGTTCACTCACAGGATGAGTGCCGCTGCCCAATACTGTCACTATGGCGGTGTGTTCACTCACAGGATGAGTGCCGCTGCCCAATACTGTCACTATGGCGGTGTGTTCACTCACAGGATGAATGCCGCTGCCCAATACTGTCACTATGGCGGTGTGTTCACTCACAGGATGAGTGGCGCTGCCCAATACTGTCACTATGGCGGTGTGTTCACTCACAGGATGAGTGCCGCTGCCCAATACTGTCACTATGGCGGTGTGTTCACTCACAGGATGAATGCCGCTGCCCAATACTGTCACTATGGCAGTGTGTCCACTCACAGGATGAGTGGCGCTGCCCAATACTGTCACTATGGCGGTGTGTCCACTCACAGGATGAGTGGCGCTGCCCAAAACTGTCACTATGGCGGTGTGTCCACTCACAGGATGAGTGGCGCTGCCCAATACTGTCACTATGGCGGTGTGTCCACTCACAGGATGAGTGGCGCTGCCCAATACTGTCACTATGGCGGTGTGTTCACTCACAGGATGAATGCCGCTGCCCAATACTGTCACTATGGCGGTGTGTTCACTCACAGGATGAGTGCCGCTGCCCAATACTGTCACTATGGCGGTGTGTTCACTCACAGGATGAGTGCCGCTGCCCAATACTGTCACTATGGCAGTGTGTCCACTCACAGGATGAGTGCCGCTGCCCAATACTGTCACTATGGCGGTGTGTCCACTCACAGGATGAGTGGCGCTGCCCAATACTGTCACTATGGCGGTGTGTCCACTCACAGGATGAGTGCCGCTGCCCAATACTGTCACTATGGCGGTGTGTCCACTCACAGGATGAGTGGCGCTGCCCAATACTGTCACTATGGCAGTGTGTCCACTCACAGGATGAGTGCCGCTGCCCAATACTGTCACTATGGCGGTGTGTCCACTCACAGGATGAGTGGCGCTGCCCAATACTGTCACTATGGCGGTGTGTTCACTCACAGTATGAGTGACGCTGCCCAATACTGTCACTATGGCGGTGTGTCCACTCACAGGATGAGTGGCGCTGCCCAATAACCTCCCCCCGTGGGACAAATTAAACAAAATATGCAAATAAATTACTTTTTGGCTTCTCTTGGCAGACGGCCTCCGACGGACCGTTACGCTTTGTATTCAACCTGTTGAAATATTGTCAGTTGTTAACCTAATGGCGACAGTTATGTGGCCAGGTAACTGTGACTGGTTGCAAGACTTAAGATTATGTTGATGCGTTTCCGACTCCTTGTAAGGCTTGTGACTCCTGATGTTACAGGTGCCCCCTTCACTACCTGTCACCTGAGGTTACAGGTGCCCCCTTCACCTGCCACCTGAGGTTACAGGTGCCCCCTTCACCTGCCACCTGAGGTTACAGGTGCCCCCTTCACCTGCCACCTGAGGTTACAGGTGCCCCCTTCACCTGCCACCTGAGGTTACAGGTGCCCCCTTCACCTGCCACCTGAGGGTACAGGTGACCCTTCACCTGCCACCTGAGGTTACAGGTGCCCCCTTCACCTGCCACCTGAGGTTACAGGTGCCCCTTCACCTGCCACCTGAGGTTACAGGTGCACCCCTTCACCTGCCACCTAAGGTTACAGGTGCACCCCTTCACCTGCCACCTAAGGTTACAGGTGCCCCCTTCACCTGCCACCTGAGGTTACAGGTGCCCCCTTCACCTGCCACCTGAGGTTACAGGTGCCCCCTTCACCTGTCACCTGAGGTTACAGGTGCACCCCTTCACCTGCCACCTAAGGTTACAGGTGCCCCCTTCACCTGCCACCTGAGGTTACAGGTGCCCCCTTCACCTGCCACCTGAGGTTACAGGTGCCCCCTTCACCTGTCACCTGAGGTTACAGGTGCACCCCTTCACCCATAGGCCACGTAAAGTAGCGGACTACCTCCTTATGTCTCCTTCCACCAGTCAAAACTATTGTTAAAAGGTTGTTAATAAAATGTTAATACTGGTTATATCAGTAAGATGCATCAGTGTTCAACTGGTTTTGCGTTTTTTTTTAGTTTGGCGCTTTTTAATGTTACTTTTTGTTTGGGGGGGGGGCAGAAATAGGCATTTGTTGTTTTGATAAAATCACACACTAGAAAGTGAAGGGACGACGACGTTTCGGTCCGTCCTGGACCATACTCAAGTCGATTGTGATAATGTACTTGATAAGGGTTCAGGACGGACCGAAACGTCGTCGTCTCTTCACTTTCTAGTGTGTGATTTGGTCAACATTTTTCAGCCACGTTTTTGTGACTCTAAGTCTGCACAGGCATTTGTTGTGTTATATGTGACTTAAGTCCAGTTTTTTTTTTTTTTTAATGAGGAGTTTATCAAGAAGTGTGAGGTTCGCCTTTGTGTTCATTCACACAATTTTTTCGTCATTTTTGTTAAGTTTCGTTGCAAGAAATTTCATGAGTTTTTTTTTCACTGATGTATACGCAGTTAAGCCTTTAATCCCACAAAGACACGTGGCTCTTCCTGTGCACGTGTACCAAACACAAACATGCACAAATAGCACGCAAATGCAAACAAACACAAATATGCTGTCCAGAAATAACACACAAATAAAATTCAAATCTAACTTCAAGCACACAAGTCGTGCACTGAGAGAGAGACACGTAAACATTGAAGTCATTGCAACAAGTCAGATTACAACTGTAGGCCGAGTCTGGGTGTTGAATCCCGCTTATTAAACACTTCTGTCTATATTGACAGACACTATAGACACTTATAGAAACTATAGACCCTTCTGTCTATAGTTTTAGATCACACCGCCTCACCCTGGGATGCCCTCAAGCTTGGAGTCACACACACACATATATATATATATATATATATATATATATATATATATATATATATATATATATATATATATATATATATATATATATATATATATTTATATATATATATATATATATATATATATATATATATATATATATATATATATATATATATATATATATATATATGCGAACAAGCCTGAATGGTCCCCAGGACTATATGCGAATGAAAACTCACACCCCAGAAGTGACTCGAACCCATACTCCCAGAAGCAACGCAACTGGTAACTACATTTTTCATTCGCATATAGTCCTGGGGACCATTCAGGCTTGTTCGCATTTGTGTTCCTCACGTGTGCCCCAAAGAATGAGGTGATTTGGTGAAATGCTATGCCCAAGATTACCATCCGAGTTGCCGTCGGGGAAGTGGCTCAAATAGCCTCGGCTATCACTTCCTTTTGACGGCCGTGATGGTCAAGCGGATTAAGGCGCCCTGTAGTTACCAGTTGCGTTGCTTCTGGGAGTATGGGTTCGAGTCACTTCTGGGGTGTGAGTTTTCATTCATATATATATATATATATATATATATATATATATATATATATATATATATATATATATATATATATATATATATATATATATATGACTGTAACAACGTTGATCTACCAGAGACAAGTGTCCCAAAACATATTTTTTTGTTTTCTTTTTACTTCCTGGCTGACAGGTGCAAATAAAGTTTCTCAATAAGCTCCCAGACTACTCTGACCTCGATGATGCTGGCGTCTGTCAAGGTTCCCTACTTTCACCTACCCTTTACACCCCCCCTTCCCCTCACATACACGCTGGGGAGCCGGTGGCCGAGCGGACAGCACGCTGGACACGTGATCCTGTGGTTCGATCTCGGACACCGGCGAGAAACGATGGGCAGAGTTTCTTTCACCCTATGCCCCCCCTGTTACCTAGCAGTAAATATAGGTACCTGGGAGTTAGTCAGCTGTCACGGGCTGCTTCCTGGGGGGGGGGGGTGTATGGAAAACAATAGTAGTAGTAGAAACAGTTGATTGACAGTTCAGAGATGGGCCGAAAGGGCAGAGCTCAACCCCCGCAAGCACAACTAGGTGAATACACTGTGTGTGTGTGTGTGTGTGTGTGTGTGTTGTATTATATACAATACAACACACACACACACACACACACACACACACACACACACACACACACACACACGCACACACGCACACACACACACGCACACGCACACACATCCTACTCTGCTAAACCAATGTAGTCCACATACCACATTGTGGTATGTGGACCTAATAACAATGTCCATTTTCAGTTTGTTAATTACGCATGTAATTTAACTACCTATGTATCAAGTCCCTGTGTGTGTGTGTGTGTGTACATACGGTGACGATCGTTGGACGAATATGTCAGTGTGATGCGCCACACGTCTCTTGAGTTCTGAAGGTCGTAACCTTTAGAACTACGACCACATTAAGAGTTAAAAGCCTCACTTCCTTGTAGACGACCATCTTCCTCTTCATAACCTATAATCTCTACTTGTTCACGTTTCATCCTTCGTCCTCCCTCAGTCCTGCTTATTTTGCCCCTCAATCCCCATACTATGTATCTTCTTGAGTTATCTTGAGATGATTTCGGGGCTTTAGTGTCCCCGCGGCCCTGTCCTCGACCAGGCCTCCACCCCCAGGAAGCAGCCCGTGACAGCTGACTAACTCCAAGGTACCTATTTACTGCATGGTAACAGGGGCATTCAGGGTGAAAGAAACTTTGCCCATTTGTTTCTGCCTCGTGCGGGAATCGAACCCGCGCCACAGAATCACGAGTCCTGCGCGCTATCCACCAGGCTACCAGGCCCCAAATGTTTGGTATGTTTGTTAGCCCTCTTTCCCCTCTGTCTTACGTCATTGTGCAAGAGATTACTGGGAACATACTGCATTAAGAAACGCCCCGATTACGAAACATCTTAATCGGGGCGTGGTTTTTATACTTCAGAAACCTTCAATGGGGGCACTAAAAAAAAAAAAGAGGCCTCAGAAGCATTCAAATCATCCATCTGAATGATTATACTCCCTCAAGCAGTCTTATTATGCTTGTGAAAAGAAAACGTACAATACGTGTCTCCATGGGCAATATGTGTCTCCTTGGGCAATAAGTGTCTTCTCGGGCAATAAGTGTCTCCATATTCAAGTGCCAAACTGGTCAGCAAATGGCTGGAATTGGCGTTCTTAAGGTTCAAGTTTGAAGTCCCTGAATTCAAGAGGGATCCCCCAAGCTCCTAAGAATTGTTTACCTGCTCGAGTCTTCTGGGTCACGCCCACCACTCACGTAAATTAAATCGTGATGATATAATTTATACAATTCGCGGAAAGAACGAGGTGGTTGGGCCGTGGGGGGGGGGGGCCAGATGATAATGGCTGCGGCTCCGTCGATAGTTTGTTTATCATTTTTGACAACGAAAGATAACTAGGAGGTGACTTATTGCAGGCACTTAAGAGGGTTTAAGAGCTATACAGCCATGGGTGGGGGGGGGGGGGAGCAGGTGCAAGAGACCTGTTGGGTAGTTTCTGAAGCTCATTTCTCAGATAAATTATAACTACACTTCCTCCATTTTTGTTCTTTATACCCTACTTTTTTATTATTATTTTCTACCACAGACGTGGCCAGACATTTACAATGCTAACCAGCATATATACATTTTTTTCTGTCCTCTATGGACAGGGTTAGAGATGTGTTAAACATATAGTTCAGGGGTTTATTGAACACCCTGTTAAGAGGGAGGGGGGGGGGGTGGAACAAACAATTTGTTCAGAAAAATTGTCAAATACAAAAATCTGAATGTGAGATCACAACCATAGTACCTTATGGAACAACTATAACGTACAACCTCCTCCGCCCCCCCCCCACAATTACAACCAGCACCAATGTAATCTTTAATTGAATGTTATTCCATGGAGACTTGATGATAGCTGAACCACCACCACCACCACAATTGGTCTTGGTGGTAAGCACAGTATTTAATAAAAAATCACCCACTACGGGGCCTCGTAGCCTGGTGGATAGCGCGCAGGACTCGTAATTCTGTGGCGCGGGTTCGATTCCCGCACGAGGCAGAAACAAATGGGCAAAGTTTCTTTCACCCTGAATGCCCCTGTTACCTAGCAGTAAATAGGTACCTGGGTGTTAGTCAGCTGTCACGGACTGCTTCCTGGGGGGTGGAGGCCTGGTCGAGGACCGGGCCGCGGGGACACTAAAGCCCCGAAATCATCTCAAGATAACCTCAAGATACGGGCTCACCATAGCCCGTGCTACTTGGAACTTTCTGTTCCAGGTAGCGAATCTTTAACAACAACAACAGTATTTAAACACACGAATGCCTCGTGCAGGTATATATATTGTGGTTGATGTTTGTGGTGTATATATATATATATATATATATATATATATATATATATATATATATATATATATATATATATATATATATATATGAAAACTTCTGGGGTGTGAGTTTTCATTCGCATATAGTCCTGGGGACCATTCAGGCTTGTTCGCATATATATATATATATATATATATATATATATATATATATATATATATATATATATATATATATATATATATATTTAGGTTTATAAACCGAAGGAGGTTTATATAAGGTCAGCGTCTACAAGTTAATAAAACACTGTTTCAGCGTTATATTTGGAAGACAATTTTATTCCAACAGTATAGAGCTATTGGTGGCACTATCATCATGTTATTTAACCCAGGATTGTAACTACTGTTTTAGGTCAAACTATCGCATTACAAGAGGACCTGTGTGTGTGTGTGTGTGTGTGTGTGTGTGTGTGTGTGTGTGTGTGTGTGTGTGTGTGTGTGTGCGTGTGTGTGTGTGTGCGTGTGTTTAACGGTACGAGCCACAATATTCGGAATGCTGCAAAGCCGCGGAGTGAGCCCCAGAGGCGCGGCTGGGTACAGGGTATAGCGACGCTTGCAGATGTGGACATTCCGGCTTGTACAAGTGCCTGCAGCTGTGGTTACCGGTCGCGAGCGGCTCGGCTGCCGGGGACAAGCTTATAACAACTATTTCAAGCCTCTGGCACCGCTCCTGTGCCAGGTAAGTTACGGGCTCACCATAGCCCGTGCTACTTGCCCCGCTCCTGTGCCAGGTAAGTTACGGGCTCACCATAGCCCGTGCTACTTGGAAACTTGTTTGTCGAGTAGCTGAATCTATAACAATGTTGGCCTCTGGCGGCCAACACTACGTCAAGCTGGTGTCAGGGAGCGATTGAGGGGGTAGTTGAGATAGGTTGACCTCGCATTTTGACTGAAAAACCCCACGTAAATCCCCCCCCCCCCCACTCTCCCACGACACGCCTCGAACCATTTGCACCGCTGTACCCGTTAGTTTCGTACCGTTTTGAACTGTGATGCATGGTACAGTAGCCTCCAGTACCACAGTGTACCTTAACCCCCCACCCCTCCCCCTTTCTGTACGTATGCGCGGAGGTAAGGGGTGGGGGGAAATGGGGGGAGAGGCAAGGAGGGGGGTGTACGAAACGATGAGGGGGGGGGGTTATTGCGGGCTCCAAGGACATTGAGATTAGTTGAGTGTCTTCTTGCGAACTAATTCTTCTGGATAAAGGATAAGCGACAAACTAAGTGTGATCCATTTTTAGAAATGAGCCCTGTTTTTCAGTCGAGCCGTAGAGCCCCGTCCGTTCCCATTTGACCACCTTCCCGTTGGAAAGCCGAGCGGTATGTTAGTTCAACCCGTTTAGAGCGGTAGTTAAACCAGTATTTGAGTCGTAATTGGCCGTTAGTCGTGTGTCGACGTGTGCCAAACTCGTCAAGAAGATGACTGTTATTAAGTCCGTTAGTGGGGACGCTAATTAGACTGTTTGAGGAGGTGTAAAACGGAGCTGCTTCAGGGGCTCCGTGTCGGGGCTCAAGACTCCGTTTTCTCCTTCTCGCTAAGGTTTCGCTTTAAGGGTTAAAGTGTCTTGAAACTCGGGGTTAGCGAGTTTTTTTTTTTATGGCTGTGTATTTGGTTTTTGTGAATGTAAATAAGGCTGAATTTTTTCCTTCTTTTTCTATTTATTTTCTCGCTCACTCACTCACTCACTCACTCACTCACTCACTCAGGAAAGACTATTAAATACAGGGGCAGTACAAACAAGGGGACACAGTTGGAAACTGAATACCCAAATGTGCCACTAGGGACATTTAGAAGGTTTTTGTTTCAGTGTTTGATAGTTACCAAACGGATCGCACCAGGAAGTGATGTGGTGGAAGGCGGACACTCTACAGACGAGGAGTCACAATAACGTGGCTGAAATATGTTGACCAGACCACACACTAGAAAGTGAAGGGACGACGACGTTTCGGTCCGTCCTGGACCATTCTCACAATCGACTTGAGAATGGTCCAGGACGGACCGAAACATCGTCGTCCCTTCACTTTCTAGTGTGTGGTTTGGTCAACACACTCTACAGTTTCACGTGCAGATATGACGGAGCCCAATAAGCTCAGGAGCCTGCACATCAGTTGATGGGGGGGAAAAGATGGGTCCAAAGCACCGAAATTCAACCCCACTTCAAGCACAATTAGGTGCTTGTATGTTCTCCCCAAACAGCAGCTCGTACATGATGGAAGACAGGAACTATAGACCGTCTCACTAACAAGTTTTAATTGCAATGTACAGGAAAAAAAATAAACTCCATTGAAAATCTACAATTATAATATATCTGGATATTAACAGAAGTTCAGGGTAAAAAAAGTCCTGGATGACGACACATGTTCTAAATTAAGTTATAAACCATGGGAAGGAGGAGGGTATGCTGCTTTTTTCCTGGCTACCGGAACGCATCCGTACTAATCCCAGAGAGGGATTAGCATCTAACGCCGGTAAGAGGGCTGGATTGCCTCTCAGATAAGCAGCAGAGGGTCACAGTGAGTGATGAAGAGGTCAGTGTGGCGAGGGGTCACGAGCAGAGTGCCACAAAGTGGCACTATTAGTCACCATATATTTTTAAATGACTTAAACAATCCGACACAGGAAATAGATTTGGACGTTTCCGCGACTGTATACGGTACGAAGCTCATGAAAAAGATTTCGAATAGAGGAAAAATGTTGAAGAATTCATAAAAGTTCAAGCTAAACTTTAGTTGCAGTCTGAGAAGGTGGCTGCTTGACCTCAACCCTAAAAAGTGCAAGATTGTTGTTGATGATGTGAGCATGATTAACATGGGATAAACGACTGCCCCGTACCTGAGTAGGCGAATCCTTGAGGTCAACTATAAACCCAAAGGTGGCGCAAAAGGCAGGCACACACACACACACACACACACACACACACACACACACACACACACACACACACACACACACACACACACACACACACACACACAACTGGAAAAGGTTCAGAGGTTTGCAACGAGACTCGTCCCAGAGCTACGAGGGATGGGGTATGAGGAGCGCCTGAGGGAACTGTGCCTTACGACACTAGAAAGAAGAAGGGAGAGGGGGGGACATGATAGGAACGTATAAAATACTCAGGGGGATTGACAGAGTGGACATAGACGAAATGTTCACACGGAATAGTAACAGAACGAGGGGACATGGATGGAAGCTTGAAACTCAGATGAGTCACAGAGATGTTAGGAAGTTTTCTTTTAGCGTGAGAGTAGTGGGAAAATGGAATGGACTTCAGGAACAGGTTGTGGAAGCAAATACTATTCATAATTTTAAAACCAGGTATGATAGGGAAATGGGACAGGAGTCTGCTGTAAACAACCGATGCTCGAAAGGCGGGATCCAAGAGTCAATGCTCGATCCTGCAGACACAACTAGGTGAGTAAACACACCCACACCACCACCTAGCACTTCCTTGCAAAGCCCCCCCCCCCCTCTCCCTGCTTTGCATGATCTCAAACCAGCTTACTCGTGCATTTAAAGGCTCTTCATCAAGGCATGAGTGTGATGAGTACGATGATGCCTGCTGCTGCTGCTGACGCTGACGGAGGGAAGATTCCCAGGCCGTCACCACACCACCCAAGCTGCCAGCACAGTGCTTGTCAGCGGTACCGGTTTGGCTGTCTTGACAGCAAGCACCCTGCTTGCCTCCCTGGGGGGGGGGGGGTAGTTATCTGGTACTGTCGTGTGTGTGTTAGATTCAGCTACTGGGAACAAAATGTTCCAAGTAGCACGGGCTATGGTGAGCCCGTAGTGGACTTACCTGGCACAGGAGCGGGGCTGTAACTGTTTTTTTTGTACTATCGCGTGTTATAGGTGGTTCATGGTAACTGTTGTAGTAATGTAATGCTACCTACACGGGGTTATCAGGAAGGAACTGTGCTACCATTAATCTGCTGTGTGCTAAACAGTGCTATTATTAATCTACCGTGGGCTGAACAGTCCTACCATTAATCTACCATGTGCTAAACAGTCCTACTATTTATCTACCCTGTGCTAAACAGTCCTACCGAGCTTAATATCGTACACAAGAGTGAAATCTCGAAGTAGAACAAACGCAGTATGGATAAAGGTAAAATTTTGCGTAATTAGGGACGTAGTGAATGCCAATTGAAGAGAGTGCGCGTAACTCATCAAAATGAGATTTTCGAGAGGATAGTTTGCCAGCAGTGGTTAGGCAAGAGCCTGGGGATGGGGAAGGGGGAGAGGATCGGAACAGTCTGGCAAAGCAGCGTCAGTGAAGCGAACACGTTCGAAATGTTTAAGTATAGGTCGGGATTGATATAGAATGCGATGCAGTAATTTTGGTTTCAATATCTGCCTCTCGTACGAAATAATTTTATGTTCGTATAAGTATCGTACGAAATGCTTTTATGTTCGTATAAATAGGGTTAAATAGAAAAGGTGTTCTTCTCCATCGGGGGGTTTTCAGAAGGTTAAAGTACGGGATCCTGGGTTGTGTTCCAAGGTGTTGGAGGAGTTTGAAGAATTTCTGTATACAGCTTCTTGGAAACAAACTTCCCCTTTATTTCCTCTTATTCTTCACATCTTGTAACCAGTCAGATGTGTAGCTGTATCCGTGTATAATAAAGTGTATAACTTAAATAATAATAATAATAAAAGGATTGGTACTGTACTAGAAGCGAATATTCATACATATTTAGAGCCAAAACGACGAGTTTTTCTCTGAATGCTCTTTATTCTCTTCTCCAAGGCCTTGGGTCCCTACAATTGCACCAGAAGTGGTACCCCTTTATATATATATATATATATATATATATATATATATATATTTTTTTTTTTTTTTCTCTATATATAATAGAAAAAAAATATATATATATATAATATTAAATATTGGACACTCGCATCGTCTGAAGTGCAACCTCTCTTAAATAATTTTCGAAAAGCCGTCAGTGTGTGGTTCAGGGCGATTGCGATTGGGTGTGGCGGGAGTTGAGTGTGGGTGTGGCGCTGGTTGAGTGTGGGTGTGGCGCTGGTTGAGTGTGGGTGTGGCGCTGGTTGAGTGTGGGTGTGGCGCTGGTTGAGTGTGGGTGTGGCGCTGGTTGAGTGTGGGTGTGGCGCGGGTTGAGTGTGGGTGTGGCGCTGGTTGAGTGTGGGTGTGGCGCTGGTTGAGTGTGGGTGTGGCGCGGGTGTGGGTGTGGCGCGGGGAGGCTAATTAATAATATATCATCAACGACAGCGCTGAAGAACTTGCTCCTCTCTCAGGTCAGCTTTTTCCCCCCTTTTTCAGGACTGTAAAATTTCATCTTGGGAGGAAATCTCCTGAAATAATATTTTGAGTTGGTGCTGAAAATATTATTTTGAGTGTGTTACATATTGCAGAAGGATATTTCTGTGGAAAAATAGCAATTGATATATACGAATCCTTCGAAATGCTTTATTCAACGTATGTGAGACACATTTGTGTATGCAGCTCCGGCATGGGATCTTCACCTGAAGAAAGCACAAAGGGAACCCTCGACAGATTACATATGTATATGTAACAGAGCTTCTCCCGAAATTGAGAGGAATGAGCTACAGTGATAGCAGCCTCGTATGGACCAGTAGGAGCTGCCTCGTATGGACCAGTAGGAGCTGCCTCGTATGCCCCTCCCCCCCCCCCCCCTAACACACGCACGCGCACACTGGCTAGCTCGCTGGCTCCAGCCGCAGCCTTACACAAAACAGTTTAATAAGCACTCTCCGTAACTTCGTTTACCTTAGTAAAAGAGAAAGCAACTGAACAACTTGAGCGTATAAAGGCTAATTCATGGCTGTCATTCAGCGTCATAATTAATCACAATTATGAGCCTCTGATAAGAGCTATCAGATATGGATCAAATTTATTAACCAAAATAATTATAGACTAGATAATAGTATGATGTATTAAATGGTTGGTAGACGCCAGAGTGGGTGTTTTGGTCGTAGCGTATACCATACTTACGCATTCCTTGGAAATTTGATTTTATTCGATAGTTCAAACTTGAAAATAAAGGTGTATGGAAAAGAGGTGTATTTAAAAAAAATTCTTCTAAGGGTAATTAAGATTTGTAGTCTTCTTAATGATTAATGTCGCTTCTAGACACAATGTGTGTGTGTGTTCCTTAGAGGTGGACATTTCATAATAGGTATATTATCTGAACGATACATGTATCCCTGCATTAAGATGATACAGTTTTACAAATGTATTATTTATTAAGGGGTCGAGAATTGTTTTTGTGTTAATCTTTAGAAAATAAAAATGCTAATACAATTTGAGCAACGCATCCAGTAAAATTGATTATCTTTCAGTATGGATTTGTTGAATCTAGTGCTTTTTTCCCACGAGTAAGTAATTATATTATTGACCGCCATTCTTTCTGCTCTGAGTTAAGTGTCTAAGACACACGATACCGAACGAGGTCTTTCAAATCTCGGGACTCGTTTTGTCGAGAGGCCAATCAAAAATTCCTGGGCAGAGATTCCAGTGAAGTATTCTGAAAAACATCTGGGTCATAATGGAATTGGAATTTCCAATATGACCCACTTAAAAGTTGGTTTTTCTCCGATGCCTTAAGTGATCTGAATGTCATCACAAATGTCACTGAGGGAATTGGAGTCATGTTTGTTTCTGGTAAAAAGAAAAGTTAATTAACACTGGATATCGACGCTTGTATGGATGTGAACTATGGTACCTACAAAATTTTGATCTTGGTAAGCTTAATTGGAGTGTGACATTTGTCACACTCAAGTCATTGACATTTCCTCCATTTCCTATGGAGGAAATGTTCGTGACATGAGAGTTCATCCTCACACTAATTGCAATCTCCTCCTTGACCTGATGTCCACACTTGAAAACAAAATAGTTCACAAAGGAATGATATCCTTTTGTCTGAAAGGAATCAATCATCCATCCAGCAAACTCATTCAACTCTATTACACACAGAAATCACAGTAGCGTGATGCATCAAATGAACAAATCCACAAGGGCCTGATTTGTTGCACGTCGTAGCTCAGTCGATTAAGGCAGCGTCTGGGATGCTCTCGGACGTAGGTTCGAACCCTCGTCACGGCCCGTGTGGATTTGTTCAGTCAACAAAATTGTTAGGAATGTAACTTAATTAAGACTTGAGTGATGTACCAAATAGCGTCGAAAGGAATGAATAAAAAGAGAAGGTGAGAAAAGAGAATCAGGCAAAGCAAAGGAAATGTTAGAAATAAGGGAATAAAAAAAAAGAGCATGAAGAAGGAAGAAGAATAGGAATAAAAGGGATGTAAATAAGACAAAAATTAGAATAATAGGAACATGGTGCGAGAGATCACAGGTGGCATATTGGGAATGCAGGTGCGTCGGGGTACTGTGCACTTTGGGTCTCGCACCAAACTATTCTGGATCAGTCAATTTTTCAGGTTCAGCAACTGTCTACAGCCAGCGACCAAGTTACAGCCCCGCTCCTGTGCCAGGTAAGTCCACTCCGGGCTCACTATAGCCCGTGCTACTTACAACATTTGGTTCCCAGTAGCTGAATCTAAAACTACAATAACCTGCCAGTGACACTATCTCAGCAGCTCCATTGTCCAACAGATCCCTAGCCCCCCTCATCCTTATACCTTAGGATGCAGCATCACTCGTCTCAAGGCAGCATCAGTCATCTCCAGTAATTCCCACGGTGTTACTGGCTTCATAACACAGACATTAAGGGGCTTTAAATCACCAGTGAGACCCTCGTACCCTCAATGCCTTCACTCCATCCTTCTCCTCTCCCTATCCCAGCTCCTATTCCTCCTGTCCTCTTATCTCTTCCATGTGCGTTTTTGTAAAATTATCTTTTTGCACTTTGTCTTGGTATTTTCCTCACCTCTGTGTGATTTGTAGTTCAATACTTTATGTTGTGGAACCAATTGCCGCGTAACGTGGTAGAGACGGGGTCCCGCGATTGTTTCAAGCGCGGGTTGGACATATATATATGAGTGGGATTGGGTGGTTATAGATAGGAGCTGCTTCGTATGGGCCAATAGGCCTTCTGCAGTTACCTTTGTTCTTATGTTCTTATGTTAATTTCACTCTCAATATCTAACACTTTTCCCTTCGTAATTTTATATCTCATACAATCCGTCCTCCTCCTCCACTCGTCGTTAACCACTTCCATTTCAACTCGTTACACTAATCAACCAGTCATCCAACTCATTCCATCCCTCATTCGTCTAAATTCGTGGTTAATCACCATGGTTGTCATACTGGTATGTGCGTTGGATTTGCAGGCTGGAATACTGTGAGGAGTCTCAAGGTCTGGAACTGACCCCCTTGAGTGGCGTCTAGCTACGTTGTGGCTTTTCAATAGCATAAGCACTCCAACGTCTCGCCCAACATCGGCCTATCCTAGCTGGTCCCAGTTCAGCAACCCGCCAAACACTCACCGAAACTACGACGTTGGTACAACGTTCGAACAAGTTTTAACACCTCTTAACCAGTTATAATAACCAATATAGCAAGTTGTAACAACATTCTAATACGTCATAAACACGTTAAGACAAGATGTAACAACTTTATTACAAGTTGTAACAAGCGGAAAATAGAGACAGTTTAGGTTTGTGTTTCCAGGGAAGTTCTGTTCCGATTAGTCGTTGTCCAATAAGTTCTGTTCCAATCAATCCTTGTTCACCAGGCTCGGTCCAGCAAGCTCCATTCCAGCTAGTCCTGTAGTTTCGTTTCGAAGTCAGAATGTTCCTGCTCCTTGAAGGGAGCAGAATCTGGAGAAAGCGCCAAGACATTACGACTATATAGCACTTGGAAGGGGTCCGGATAAGGATTTAGCATGGGACGGGGGGAGGGGGGGGAGAAGAATGGTGCCCAACCACTTTGTGGACGGTCGGGGATTGAACGCCAACCTGCATGAAGCGAAATCGTCGCTCTACCGTCCAGTCCAAGTGTTCGAACGTCCTGCTCCTTCAACTGGCTTGAACTGGAGTCGTTTCGACAGCAGAAGAAAAAGCAGACTATCGCTCAGCGGATTCGTTTTTAAGCCGTGTTTGCAGGAGCGTGAATTATTCTCTCCTACAAAAACGGGGTAATATTGAGCTGCTTCCCTGTGCGTCTCTCTAACAACGGCTATATATATATATATATATATATATATATATATATATATATATATATATATATATATATATATATATATATATATATATATATATATATATATACATATACATACATACATATACGCTCTACGGCACAATGATTTGCGTCAGACAGCCAGCCACAGACGCCTTCGTAGAGTAGAACGAAAACAGCTGCAATGTGTTCTTATCAAACATCCCTGTCTTGTGATTTACGGCACGTGTAGGCGCTACTGTTCAAGATTAAGTCGGGCTCCAAAGCGGTTTGGCCTTTTTTGTATTCCTTAATTGAATCAATTTAATAATTGCCCGTCATATATCTTAAGAATAGAGGCTGCGGTCGACCCATCATTGGATTTGGGGTTCGGGCGAGTGTTTTTTTTTTTTTTTGTATGGTGATTTCTTACCTTGCGGGGCCGGGACTCAGCTCCTGGTCCCGGGACTCAGCTCCTGGTCCCCTGCCTTTTAGTTATCGGTCGTATGGTGAAACTGACCCCTGACTTTATTTAACTTTTTGTCATATCCTCCAGTATTTCGACACATTCTTCCAGCTGCGCACTGCTCTCACACACACACACACACACACACACACACACACACACACACACACACACACACACACACACACACACACACACACACACACACACACACACACTGTGTGTGTGCTCGTTCCACTCACATTTGCACTGCCTTTAAGTACTAAAATAAACAACTTTACCGCATAACTCATGAAATTGTCACTAATCATGACAATAATACATGGTCTAAATAATGCATTGAACGAGTGCATTTCTTTCTATATATATATATATATATATATATATATATATATATATATATATATATATATATATATATATATATATATATATATATCTCATACCGTGTGTGAATTCCCCGAGCTTGAGGACGTAACAATGAAGTTAAAGCAGCATGGAATAAGCGTGAACTTGACTTAAACATCCCAATCTCTCTTCTTAAAACCACATTACTCCAAGAAATCAAGCGTGACAGAAAAGAAATCACACACACGCAAACACACACACACACACACGCAAACACAGGGCAGCAAACACTGTTATTAAGAATTATGATATGTTTATACACGAGAAGAAAATATACTGACAACTCGAGGCGACTATCAGTATAATAGAGTACCTAGAATTAAGTTGGGATATCGTTATCCAAGACTGGATATATATATATATAGCCTGACCCCTCAATACACCACTTGTAAACTCGATGAAAAACACAATTATCAGTGGTCTTAGGCCAAGGGATATATATAACATACAGATTACTAAGAACTCTTCAATGACCCGACAAGGATTCGAACCCATGACGTTCAGGATCACCCCCCCCCCAAACGTACACACAGTACCGTATTTGATCGTCTAGACGATCAAATAGTGTGGTGGTCACGAAATTGTGTGTGCGTTTGGGGGTGATCCTGAACGTCGTGGGTTCGAATCCTTGTCGGGTCATTGAAGAGTTCTTAGTAATCTGTATGTTACATATATCCCTTGGCCTAAGCTGATAATTGTGCTTTTCATCGAGTTTACAAGTGGTGTATTGAGTATCAGACTATATGTATGTATCCAATCTTGGATAACGATATCCCAACCTAATTCTAGGTCATTACTCTATTATACTGATAGTCGCCTCGAGTTGTCAGTGTATTGTTCTTCATTCTTTAAAATGGATAAGCAAATTTTGGATAAATTGTTAGGATGTCGTCCAGAACACCTGAGTCAATGAAATAGTTACACAGTTGGTGGTACAATAGGCCAGGAGGTCTAAAGTCTTTTACGGTTTCACATTCAACAATATAGTGTTCTAGTGAATGCATTAAAGGTTTATCACAGAGTTTACAATATGAATATTCTGGTAGTGGCTCAGCCTCACTAACCTGCCAGATGTGTCTATAGCCAAGGCGAATTTCAGCAATGACTAGAGTGTCTGACTCAAAAGCTGCGTTCGAAATATAGTGCTCTCTCTCTCTTTCTCGCTCTCTCGCTCTCTCGCTCTCGCTCTCTCGCTCTCGCTCTCTCGCTCTCGCTCTCTCGCTCTCTCGCTCTCTCTCTCTCGCTCTCTCGCTCTCGCTCTCTCTCTCTCTCTCTCTCTCTCTCTCTCTCTCTCTCTCTCTCTCTCTCTCTCTCTCTCTCTCTCTCTCTCTCTCTCTCTCTCTCTCTCGCTCTCTCGCTCTCTCGCCCCCTCGCCCCCTCCCCCTCTCTCTCTCGCCCCCTCCCCCTCTCTCGCCCCCTCCCCCTCTCTCGCCCCCTCCCCCTCTCTCGCCCCTCCCCCTCTCTCGCCCCTCCCCCCCCCCCTCTCTCTCTCTCTCTCTCTCTCTCTCTCTCTCTCTCTCTCTCTCTCTCTCTCTCTCTCTCTCTCTCTCTCTCTCTCTCTCTCTCTCTCTCTCTCGCCCCCTCTCTCTCTCGCCCCCTCTCTCTCTCGCCCCCTCCCTCCCCTCTCCCCCCTCCCTCCCTCTCCCCTCCCCTACAACACCCCCCCTCCCCCCCCCCCCGCACCTTGTCCTCAGCGTGGAGCTTGCTCATTGTTCTCCCCAAGTTATGGTGAGGCGTACTGCACCGGCGCGCCACAAACGAGCCAATTTACCGCACTCGGGTGATTCAGACGGTGTGTAATGGGCAAGTATGATCAGGACTCTGAGGTCGCCCGCCCCACGCCCTTGACTCCTTAAGATATTATGGTGCCACACTCTCTCTCTCTCTCTTACAAAGGATATGGAATTGTATTGTTTTTTTGTCCTCTCTGCCGGACGTAGGTTCGAATCCTCGTCACGGCCCTTGTGGATTTGTTCGTCCTCTCGGCCCTTTTGAGAATTTTGTGATTTGGGGATTTTTTTTTTTTGTATTGTATACTGTTCTCGTGGGACGAGACATTGTAATGAGCTTGAGAATAAAAGTGCCTAAATATCTGTTATTGGGGGAAATTGTTACATTTTATTTAAACACGCTAAGGGGGGGGGGGGTGCGTGATCGCACTTTCAGCTCCCCCCCCAACCCCCCAAAAAGGGGGCAATTATACCCCTTAGATAGGTTGTATCACCCAGTTCAACGTGCGAGGTGATCTATGTATTCATTCATTTATTTATATCCCCATATATCCATCCCGCGGGCGGTAGGTACAGAGGTATATAATGGGGGGTTCAGGGGTCTAAACCCCCCCATAATTCATTTAAGGCGGTGAGGCGAGCCGTCATACATCCAGCGGGAGTTATTGAACCTGTCGCATACGTCAGTCAAGGGGAGATATCGTTATTAATTAATACGGGAGATAACACTATCTCCGAGATTGTTTGTGAGGAGCACACACCCCTAACCACCCCCTCCACCACCCCCTCCCTCACCTCAGCTTCTGTTATCTTTACTATCGATAACGCTGATAAGTCTAATTCTTGGGCCCAGGAAGGCGGTGTACATGTGAACGATCATGGGGCTTTGCTTTGATAACTATTATCATTTGCTTTGATAATGATGATAATATGGCTTTGCCTTGTTATCATATTGTTTTGATAACCTTGTTGTGTGTGTGTCTTGTCTATATTTATCTGTGTCCGGCTTGCCCTTCTTCCTACCTACCTACCCTACCCTCCTCCCTGTCTCTACTTTTATCCTTATGTTCTCTCTTCCTGTGCCGCCTCTCTCCCCCCTTACTTCCTCCTCCTCCCCCCTTCCCCCCCAACGCCCTTCTTTTTTTTCCCTGTCCATTACTTCCAGCAGCTGGTGGATGGGGGGGGGGGGTCTTGCCTCGCTTCCAATCAACCTGTCACTGACGAACGATAGACATGATAATTGGTAGTATTAGGTACGGTTGTGGTTTCACCCCCCCCTCACTTACACCCCCTCACCCCATCAATATCCCATCCCCTCCTTGACCCTCCATTAGTATCCCTTTCCCCCCCCCCCCTCAATTCCCCTCCTTCCTCCACACCCCGCATCGATATCCCTTCTTTCCCTCACTCCTTGTCAATATCCCTTCCCATCTTCCTCATCAATATTCATCCCACCCCTAACAGAACCGAGCAGGGCACCGCTCCTGTGCCAGGTAAGTCCGCTACGGGCTCACCATAGCCCGTGCTACTTGCCCCGCTCCTGTGCCAGGTAAGTTACGGGCTCACCATTGCCCATGCTACTTGCCCCGCTCCTGTGCCAGGTAAGTTACGGGCTCACCATAGCCCGTGCTACTTGCCCCGCTCCTGTGCCAGGTAAGTTACGGGCTCACCATTGCCCGTGCTACTTGGAACTTGTTCCGAGTAGCTGAATCTATAACAACAACAACGACCTAACAGAATATCCCATACCTCCCTTAGAACACCCACAACCTCAAGCTACATTCACATCCTCATTCTCACCCTCATTCTCACCCTCATTCACATCCTCATTCTCACCCTCATTCCCGTCCTCATACCTCACTGGAGGCGCCTCACACCAGCCCACTGGAGGGAGCGAGGGAGAGGTCTAAAACTTGAGAACAATTTCACTATACGTCATGTACTACTCTTGAAATAAACCGAACCCAACCCGACCCCACTAAACCTATCGTATCGTATCCATTCTTAACCAAAATAAGGTGTGCAGACGAGGAGTCACAATAACGTGGCTGAAATATGTTGACCAAACCACACACTAGAAAGTGAAGGGACGACGACGTTTCGGTCCGTCCTGGACCATTCTCAAGTCGATTGTCACAATCGACTTGAGAATGGTCCAGGAGGGACCGAAACGTCATCGTCGTCCCGTCACTTTCTAGTGTGTGGTTTGGTCAACAAAATAAAGTGTGTTGTACTACTTTAGGTACTACTGCCTGGATACGGCTCGTATTCTACGTGGTTGAGTCTTTACGAACAACAGGTGGAACTGTTTGGCTTATTACGCCTTGTTGCACTCAGACTTCCCCCCAAATTGGCACACATTAAGTGTAAGTGATTCTATGTCATCCTCAATTAAGCTCTACTCTTCAAAAGATATAATTGTAACATGTTTGTGTCTTAGGCTAAAAAAAAGTTGTTAAAGAACCTGTTAATCCTTCTTGCAGCTGCTTGGCAGATTGAAGGAGTACACCTGCTTAATGGGGTTCTGGGAGTTGTTCTACTCCCAATGATGGGGTTCTGGGAGTAGTTCTACTCCCAATGATGGGGTTCTGGGAGTAGTTCTACTCCCAATGATGGGGTTCTGGGAGTAGTTCTACTCCCAATGATGGGGTTCTGGGAGTAGTTCTACTCCCAATGATGGGGTTCTGGGAGTTGTTCTACTCCCAATGCTGGGGTTCTGGGAGTAGTTCTACTCCCAATGCTGGGGTTCTGGGAGTAGTTCTACTCCCAATGCTGGGGTTCTGGGAGTAGTTCTACTCCCAATGCTGGGGTTCTGGGAGTAGTTCTACTCCCAATGATGGGGTTCTGGGAGTAGTTCTACTCCCAATGATGGGGTTCTGGGAGTTGTTCTACTCCCAATGATGGGGTTCTGGGAGTAGTTCTACTCCCAATGATGGGGTTCTGGGAGTTGTTCTACTCCCAATGATGGGGTTCTGGGAGTAGTTCTACTCCCAATGATGGGGTTCTGGAAGTCAGTTCTTCTACTCCCCAAGCCCGGCTTGACTTGTGAGAGTTTGGTCCACCAGGCTGTTGATTGGAGCGGCCTGCAGGCCCACATATCCACCACAGCCCGGTTGGGCCGGCACTTCTTGAAGAAAACACAGGTCGATTATCACAATCGACTTGAGAATGGTCCAGGACGGACCGAAACGTCGTCGTCCCTTCACCTTCTAGTGTGTGGTCTAGTCAACATTTTATTATTTCTTTATAAATATTTAATTTCACGAGTCAAGTGTGAGTGAATTATTGAATTCCCTGAAGCACCGGTGTAATTCAAACACCGGTGTTTGTTCTCTTATGTCTCCTTTCTCTTTTTCTTGCAAAAACAGAAGTAATTTCTTCTCTTATTTTTTTGCAAAATAATTTATATGCACGGGGGACCACGTAGCTAGTAGCTATCGTGAGTGAATGGTGAGGGCGTGCACTCCTCTCCTTCTGTTCAATCCTCGACCGTCCAAGTGGTTGGGCACCATTCCTTTCCCCCGGCCCATCCTAAATCCTAATCCTGACCCCTTCCAAGTGCTATATAGTCGTAATGGCTTGGCGCTCTCTAATGATAGTTCCCCCTTCCTCTGCCTCTGTATGGGTCCTCTGCCCGCCTCCGGGGTATAGAGTATAGTGAATGGCCTTGTTCTGAAGAAGGCTCGAACCGGCGGGTCGCCAGGCACTCGACGCGATAACGAATAAAAAAAAGAGCAACTCGAATCTATTTCATGCTTTATTTTTGTCCAGAAGTAGTATATTATATCTTTGTTTTCTTCCGTACATATTAGCTTCTTGAGCTTGGAGTTGTTGCCTCTTTGTCTGTTACATTTCACCTTTTTAAAGACGTGGTTATCTTCTTGAGGTTATCTTGAGATGATTTCGGGGCTTTTTAGTGTCCCCGCGGCCCGGTCCTCGACCAGGCCTCCACCCCCAGGAAGCAGCCCGTGACAGCTGACTAACACCCAGGTACCTATTTTACTGCTAGGTAACAGGGGCATAGGGTGAAAGAAACTCTGCCCGTTGTTTCTCGCCGGCGCCTGGGATCGAACCCAGGACCGCAGGATCACAAATCCAGCGTGCTGTCCGCTCGGCCGACCGGCTCCCTGGATTAATATTCCCCAACTTCTTCAGTATATTAATTTTGAAAGATTTGATTATTGCCGTCGGCGGCGGCTAGTTTATTGTGCACCCCATACTCATCCTGTATGAGCTCCGCCTTGTCCTGTCTGGTTTGCAGTGTTGTTAGTCCTGTGGACCTCAACCGTTCCCGTCCCTGTAGTTCTGGTATTTTTTTTGTCGCTTTGCGTTATACTTTCTCCAAAACCGGCATGTCCTACGTGGGGTGAGAAGATGACTACTCGTGGCGCAGTGGTATGACACTCGCCTCCATGCGGAGCGCATGGCCTGGGTTCCTATCCTGGCCGGGGGGGGGGGGGAGAGAGGAGGGATAGGTAGGTAGGTGTTGTGTATGATAGGAGGAAGGGGTGGATGTGCTGTGCGTATAGGCTAGGCTAGTATTGGCAGTGAGGATGGGGGTCTAATTAGTAGTGACTAAGGGATGACAGACTATCCGTTGCCCGGGTAGTCAGGATGGCGACGCATGCTGGCAAATAGCTGGAACTCTTGTTACTAGCTGGATAGTTCTCCTGAGGATAGTCCTTTTGTTGTGCTATTGCTCATATAATTAGTAGCTCACTTTGCTTAATATTGGCTCAGTAAACATAACATTTTCTCAAATAGATCTTGAAGAGAACGATACTGAAGTGATATTAAGACCACTTCCGCCACAGTCAGTGTACCTCCGCCACAGTCAGTGTGCCTCCGCCACAGTCAGTGTGCCTCCGCCACAGTCAGTGTACCTCCGCCACAGTCAGTGTGCCTCCGCCACAGTCAGTGTGCCTCCGCCACAGTCAGTGTACCTCCGCCACAGTCAGTGTGCCTCCGCCACAGTCAGTGTACCTCCGCCACAGTCAGTGTGCCTCCACCACAGTCAGTGTACCTCCGCCACAGTCAGTGTGCCTCCACCACAGTCAGTGTGCCTCCACCACAGTGTGCCTCCACCACAGTCAGTGTACCTCCACCACAGTCAGTGTACCTCCGCCACAGTCAGTGTACCTCCGCCACAGTCAGTGTACCTCCACCACAGTCAGTGTACCTCCGCCATAGTCAGTGTACCTCCGCCACAGCCAACCCCGCCTCTCAATCTTCCCTTTGTTCCCATGTTATCAAGACACGACCTGTAAAGAATGAATTTTTTTTTTACTCAGAAGCTATATCCCCCCTTCCCCCCTCCCCTCCCCCCTCCCCTCCCCCTCCCCTTCTTTATATGGGTAGGGGTCTCGATCTTTTAAGGGCCGTAATTAAGGGAGGTAATTTTTCCTGCAATTGTGTTGCCTTGGAATGTTTAGGACGGTTTTTATGACTACGTTTGTGTTCCCGACACATGGCGGACACACAGCTACACCCCACAAGTGTAAGGGGTAGCTTCACCCCACAGCCACACACCCACACACTTAAGTCACACCCACAGTCACACCCACAGTCGAGCACACCCATGCTCGTCTCTATGGACGAGCATGACCCTAACGTTCTCCTAACATGATAATCTGTCGCTGATATGGATAACAGGTACGAAATATTGACTGTTGAACAAGAATATCATCATAAAAGTGAATTGGGACAAATGGAATACGACATGACAATATCTATAGGACATAATAAATAATTAGTTTTTTTCTGCCCCGAGGGGCGAGTTTATTGGGCAGCGCCACTCATCCTGTGAGTGGACATACCGCCATAGCAGAATGTACAACACTCCCCAATAGGAAGAAACCCCGCTGGGTTGTTCATCCTGTCACTTGTACCCAGACACAGCTGGGACTTGCTTAACTGTCTCAAGTGAACAGCTCTAAGTTTGATTAGTTTTTAACAAACTAATCATAATCTTGAACTGACAGTCCGTCCGAAATGAGCAATTATAGGCCTAACGTACGCAATCTTAGGCTTACCTTTGAGTGTAATATTCACATACAATCACTATGATGCTGCTATAGTGATTGTATATTTATATACAATCACTATAACAGCATCATTCACACACTCTCCCACACTGAAACACGTCACCCACACCCCCCACCCCAACCACACCCACTTCTCTCTCGTCTACGCCCATAAACACATTCCCACGCCCACACACACGCAGACAAGTTCACCTCCACGCCCACACCGACGGCGAGTGTGGGCGTGGGGTAACCTGTATGGTCATATTAGACCCGTTTAGTTCCCGGATCATCTGGCTAGCTGAGTCAGTCCCTGGATGCGAACGAAAGACGTGTTTGTTTACACTCCAATCCTCTAGTCCATCCTGTTGCCCCTTCCCCACGATTTTAAACCGTCCACTCGTATATAAAAATCCACAAATCTCAAACTAGAGGTTAAAGAAGAAAGCAACAGGAGAATATTGTATTAAGAGAAGGTATAAACTGGAAAAATAGACGAAGGTTTCTGACTAGGGCAAGAGGGAGGGAGGGGGGAGGGGTCATCTCCATCCCCCGTCCACTGGACGGGAACGAGGCAACGCCCGTCTGAAGCACTAGTGACGTCATGGTTATTATTACTCCATAATGGCGCCTCGGAAGGATATGCCGCCATGCTGGACTATGCTGGACCATGTTGGGCCATGCTGGATCATGCTGGATCATGCTGGGCCATGCTGGGCCATGCTGGGCCATGCTGGACCATGCTGGATCATGCTGGATCATGCTGGACCATGCTGGACCATGCTGGGACCATGCTAGACCATGCTGGACCATGCTGTATGCTGGCGGGAATAATTCCACTCCGGGTCATAAGGCCACGGCGAGAAGATTGAGATTAATTGGTAAAATAGGGGGAAAATTTAATGCAGGTATGTGGTTATTGTGGTGGTGGGGGTGAAGGAGGGGGGTTTATCTATCAGAACCTATCTATCAGTGTCTAAGGGGGGGAGGGAAAGGGGGGGGAGTTAGTAAGGTTTAGTCCTCTACGCACTGCTTATTAGCCGTGTGGTACCTGTTGCGTTATAAATGAATTCTATGCTTATCTTAACATACTAAGAAGGTTAGGTAAGGTCGGTGTTTTCTATGAAGCTTTTCAAGGTAAACTAAAATATTCACAATAAATTAGTATGTCACATATGCATTTATTTAATAAGTCAATATTGACTGTACGAAAGTGCGAGAACGGGTGGCTTCCACGGCTGCTTCCTTCAGTGCATTCCTCTTGTTGACCGCCCGTGCTGGGTACGAGTATTTCCGTGCATTCTTTCGGCTCATTTTGTGTTCGTGTTGGTTAGTGAGTGAGGTAGTTTTCCTTATCTTTATCTTTACCTCCATCACCTTACAATATTTTCAATTACAATTTCAATTTCAATGTTACTAAGCCAGTAATCCATCACCTAAGGAAGTGAAGTAAAGGAAGGATTAACTTACAGGTAGGGAGGATCACCTTACAGATAGACAGGGAGGATCAACTTACAGATAGACAGGGAGGATCACCTTACAGATAGACAGGGAGGATCACCTTACAGATAGACAGGGAGGATCAACTTACAGATAGACAGGGAGGATCACCTTACAGATAGACAGGGAGGATCAACTTAGGGGTGACCTCGTCACAATTGAGAATCTGGTGTCAATTTTGTCATAATGTTCTTTGATTTTGTTCCATATCTTTAATTCAAATTCAGAAACCTTGTTCGTAAATGTCTGTTTAGTACATTTATAGTCGGCTTGGTTTACATACGTAAATAATTAACTGTAAACTTAAAGTTATAATAACAATTTAATATCTGCGAGAATACAATTTAAAGGACTAATATAAAGTCAACTTTCGATGAATTTATACACAAGATTTTTACACCCTTGATTTTTTTTTCGGCGACTAGTTTATTGTGCACCCCATACTCATCCTGTGAGCGGTAGCGCAAAACGGATTACAGAGGGCACCAAAGGTCTTTATCAGACCTCATCTTAGGTTATTATCCTCAGTCAACAGATCCCATAGGGCTAACGCGGGTTAAAATCACTCCTACAATAATGCAACACAGCTTTGACTTCCATAGGATTCAAAATGCCATCTTTTTGTGACATTAGTTCTTGCAAGATTCTAACTATCCTACTGAGGGGAAGGAAGGAAGGAAGGAAGGAAGGAAGGAAGGGATCTCCCTGCTTTCTCTGCTGACTAGTTGTTGTATCTTGTATACCTGCTGCACCATTATGTATATATCACTCGTTCTTAAGTCGTATTTCTTGATAATTAAGTTTATTTGGAATTTTGGAGTGGCAATTGTCAAGCGCGTGGCTGACAAAAAAGAAAGTCGATTGAGTTTGAGGGATGGGTGGTGGTTCCCTTCACTCAAAAGGGTATCATTCTATGAACAGTTGTGAACGTAACTGATATGAGAGTGCAATGAGTGAGAGGATGGACTCCCAAGACTCGCTCGTCTTGAATAGTTCCTCCACTCACAATTAAACTTACCAAGATCTGCGTTTTGCAGATCCCATATAATTCCCATCCATGCAAGCTTAGACATTGTTAAATAACTTCACTTTCGACCAGGTTATCAAGCTGTCTGAATTCACTCATAATGACATTTGTTCAAACTTTCAAGTCTGTGTAAATAGCATCAGAAAAATTGACAAGTGGAATGAACAAATCTACAAGGGCTGTGATGAGGGTTCGAACCTACGTACGGGATGTTCCCAGATGCGCCTCGATATATATCACGTTATTGAATTTTGTGTGCGTGTAGACAAGTGGAACCTTTGAGGAAATGATAAAAAGTGGAACCTTTGAGGAAATTATAAAAAGTGGAACCTTTGAGGAAATGATAAATGCCCCAGATTTATCTCCATTATCTCTTGTTCATTACAAGTATCCACTACTCGAACCACACTCAATGAATGTTTACTTATAGGGAAATGATGCAAGGAAGATGATATATATACATTTTTAATTCCATTATATTATCGAGCAAATTGCTGCATGAGTCGCTGGCCAACCCGTTCTCGCAAATTTAATAAGTCAATATTGACTTATTAAATATGTGCATAGGTGACATACTTAACATAATAGTTTCCCTTGAAAAGCTTCATAGAAAACACCGACCTTACCTAACCTACTTAGTATGTTAAGATAAGCATCTTATTGCTTCGTAATTACAATTATTACCTAACCTATACCTATAATAGGTTAAGTAACAATTGTAATTACGAAGCTATAAGATGCTTATTTTAACATACTAAGTAGGTTAGGTAAGGTCGGTGTTTTCTATGAAGCTTTTCAAGGGAAACTATTAGTATGTCACCTATGCACGCAACTAATAAGTCAATATTGACTTATTAAATTTGCGAGAACGGGTTGCCCTGGCATCAGTTCGCATGTTCATCCCTCTGCTTTTCCTTTTTTTGTGAACGTTCGCTTTTGCAGTCATGATTGTTGCTATTCACGCTTGTTGGTTTAATCAACTGTTGTACAAGACAAATTTCTGTCTGTTATGTCATTTTTTTTTTAGTTTGGGTTCTTCAGTTCATACTTTCCCTCGCGAGTGGTTCTCTCGTTATTCTGATATTTTCCCGTGATTTAAAATCTCCAATAATCAGTAATTTGGTTCTTGTATTTTTGGGAGCTTTTGTTGATTTTTTCCATAAATTCGATGGAGACTTTTTCTACACAAAATATTGTTTTTATGGACTTGGGATACATATAGGTTATATGTAACATATATGTAACCTGCTATATTTAATAGCGGGTTATATATACCTGCTATTACTATCACAATTTCCCTTTAATGTGGTTTTGGGACTTAATATCTTCTTGAATAGTAAGCCCCCCCCCCTAATGTTTTCTCTCACTAACAGCTCACTACTTGAGGTAATTTCCATTTGTTCGACGTCTTAGCCTTCACCAACACAATAAACTGCGTACTTTTTCCAGATATTCTTTCCATTAATTCAAATCATTTATTAGCAATTCCATCAGAATTTATGTCAAACATCCTCGTACTGTTCTTCTGTTCCTCTACGTTTCTGTACGTTCTTGAGTGCTGAACCCTGGAAACACAAACCGAAATTTTCTGTATTTTCCGCGGGTTACAACTCGTAATAAAGTTGTTACATCTTGGATTAACGTGTTTATGACGTATTAGAACGTTGTTACAACTTACTATATTGGTTGTTATAACTGGTTAGGAGGTGTTAAAACTTGTTTGAACGTTGTACCAACGTCGTAGTTTCGGTGTGTGTTTGGCGGGAATTGCGTAGTTGGATTTCTTTTCATCATTACTGTCTTGTTTGGTGGTGTGGTTATGAGTTAGCACTGTTTGCTTTTGGTGGGTTCGAGGTGGTGTTGCGGAAGGTCTACTGCTGGTGTGGTCTTTGGACTGCTCTGCTTCAGTTGCGGTCACTGTTGGTGGTGATTAATTATGGAGGAGTAATTATGGTGTCCAGGAACTGTTTTAGTGTTTCTGGGTTGGTGTTGCTGGCAAGTGTTGTGGGGTTGTTACTGCTGTGTTGGTGAGAGAGTGCTGGTGTGCTATTATCTTGTGTGTTGATTTTGTTAGCCCATGTGGTGTTGCTGGGGGTAGTGGTGTGGGGTGGTGTTGCTTGGGTAGTGGTGTGGGGGTAGTGTTGCTTGGGTAGTGGTGTGGGGTGGTGTTGCTTGGGTAGTGGTGTGGGGGTAGTGTTGCTTGGGTAGTGGTGTGGGGTGGTGTTGCTTGGGTAGTGGTGTGGGGGTAGTGTGGCCGGGGGTAGTGGTGTGGGTGATGTTGCCGGGGTAGAGGTGTTCTCCTGTTTGTGTGTGTACGTCTGGTAAATGTTTGAATTATATCCCCTCTGAAATCTGTCTCTCTTTCCGATTTCCCTTATTGTGCAGATACTTTCTGGTCTCCTTTTTTTTTTCCTTTTCCCCATCGTCATTACCTTACACTCTCTGTGATTGGATTCTAGCAACCATTTGTTTGACCCATTCCTGGAGTTTTCCCTGGTTTCATGTAACTTCAGTCCTCCTCGATATCTATATATAATCAGCTAGACGTACCTAGTAGAGTGGTCAAGCATTAGCTCATCAGTTCCAAGTCTATAGCTACTGGACAATATAATGAGTTCTTTGTGCCGTCGAATTTTCATTTGATGCCGTCACATCTTAAGAAAGGTGTCAACAGGTGTGAAGTCGGTCCACACAGTCATGATCTCCTCCAACATCACTACCAATCATCATAGTGACAAGCAACCATCCCTACAACAACCATTCGCAACTAGTCACTCTCACCCACAACTAACAAACACCAAAAATCACCACAATCGCTCGTCTAATCCAAGCTTGACCAATAAAGTCAACTATCACCACCGTCCCCCATGTCAACTACCAAACACCTCCATAAACCCATCTCTCTATGTAAATCTAATTTGCTTCTTCCCTTCCAATTCCCCCTCCCTTAATTCCCTCCCCTCCCCCCCCCACAACCCTTCCTCCCCCCTCGCCAAGACGCTTGGGCTATCCTTGAGACCATACTAGGTGGGTTGCAAGCGCTCTCTCTCTCTCTCGATTCCGCTGGTGATTCATAACCCAAGGTTCACGTCCAGCTCCTGCCCTCTATGGCACAGGTGAAGCCCCCCCCTGACAACGCTCTCTGTATCTCTCTGTATCTAAAGCATCTGTAACTTAAAGTCGTTTGTGTGTGTGTGTGTGTGTGTGTGTGTGTGTGTGTGTGTGTGTGTGTGTGTGTGTGTGTGTGTGTGTGTGTGTGTGTGTGTGTGTATCCCTTGCTTGACTATCTTGTATATTTCTATATTTTGTGGAAGGGGGGGAGGGGGAGGGTAGCCGGCATTGCCCGAGTCTGTCAGTCTATCTACATCTATTTATCGCCTTTCTGTTCATCTATCCATACATGTGCTCATGTTTCCATACATCTGGAGGCCTGGTCGATGACTGGGCCGCGGGGACACGAAAACCCCGAAATCATCTCAAGATAACCTCAAGATAGACTATATAAAGGGGAGTACAGTGTGTCAAGAACTAGCTACGTGATGCTAAAAGTCTCTATTACACAGAACGGTTAGTTATACAGGACCCTGTGATCAGTAGCCTGCACTGGTGAATTTTTGGTGCATTATGAGGATATCCTCAAGAACACGAGAGTGAATAAAGTAATTGCAAAGCTCCAGGTACCTCATGCCAACGGGTCTGAATGGTCTAATAACTGGGCATTCGGTGATGTAGTGTGGGAGATCATGCCGCAGTTCCTGCTCACAGAGTTTGCACCTGGAGTGCTCAGGATTGGGAGATCCGTCACCTGCAGCCACCTGCCACAGGTAACGGTAACCCAACCTGATCCTTGGCAACCACTGTGTCGCACAGTCTGGTCGACGTTTTGTGCTGCCCATAGATATAGGTTCCAGATCTGAACAAATGGCTATTTATACTGGTGCTTTCAGGTTGTTGGGAGTCAGTAATTGTTCTGATATCAGACCTGAGTGTTTGGAACAATATAGTCTTGACAGCAGAGATGGGGGATATCTAAGTCTAATTCAAGTTCATCCTTGTTACAAGCTAATTTGGCTGCAATGTCTGTGTCATTATGATGGGTTGTATGTATGTGAGGTATACACATACCTGTGTATATCCTCCTTCCCCCACTCCCTCCTTCATCCACCTATATGTGCTCGCCTAGATATGCTTGCAGGGTCTAGCTTCAGCTCTTAAGACCCGCCTCTTTGTGCCTCAGAATGGGGTAGTGTGGGGTTGGGGGGCTGGGTGGTGTAGGGTAGGGGGTTGAGGTTAACATACAGATCACCTGACAGAAGAATGAGTGCACTTCGGATGACCAAACATAGCTCCATTGTGACTGAGAAGAAGACAACCATGACCCAGCTTTAAAGTGCAAGCTGAGCCCATTCAAGCGTTCAATTCAAGCAGCCATAACCACATTCACTCAAGCTCTTGAGTGCTGGCCACATCCACGCCCAGGTCAAGCTGTCATTGGCGTCCACAACCCCCGCCACTGAAGCTTTGAGTTGTCTTCACAATGTTCTTGACTTTTACCAGCAACCAGCATGCCCGTATAATACAGAATCATCATGCCCCACTTCAACCCAGAATGTAATACCCCCACATGTTATCATAACTTTTGATTTTAATCACCCCCCCAAACCCTCATTTGTTGACAATGCTGCAAGACAAATGACCCGTTTAGTAGAGCCAGACCTCCGACGAAGGCACCACTTAAGTTAGCATATTGGCACTCCCACGTTGGCACTCCCACATTAGCACTCCCACATTGGCACTCCCACGTTGGCACTCCCACATTGGCACTCCCACGTTGGCACTCCCACATTGGCACTCCCACGTTGGCACTCCCACGTGAAGACCCACATACCCAAGCCTGCAAACGCTCACATAAAACACACTCAGGATAGCACTCACGTACACAGACCAGCATGCTTCACTATTACCCCTTTATAATCCTCCCCCCCCCTTCCCCTTTCTGTGCCACAGGCAGACGGTGAGTCACAGTAACTTGGCACAGAGACGGCATCCACTCCCCCCCCCCACCCACACAATCAGACTTTTCCCAATTACATGACTTCATACAGGACCAGGGCAGCATGGGATATATATATATATATATATATATATATATATATATATATATATATATATACATATATATATATATATATATATATATATATATATATGTCGTACCTAGTAGCCAGAACGCACTTCTCAGCCTACTATGCAAGGCCCGATTTGCCTAATAAGCCAAGTTTTCATGAATTAATTGGTTTTCGACTACCTAACCTACCTAACCTAACCTAACCTAACTTTTTCGACTACCTAACCTAACCTAACCTATAAAGATAGGTTAGGTTAGGTTAGGTAGGGTGGGTTAGGTTCTCTCATATATCTACGTTAATTTTAACTCCAATAATAAAAAATTGACCTCATACATAATAATATGGGTAGCTTTATCATTTCATAAGAAAAAAATTAGAGAAAATATATTAATTCAGGAAAACTTGGCTTATTAGGCAAATCGGGCCTTGCATAGTAGGCCGAGAAGTGCGTTCTGGCTACTAGGTACGACATATATATATATATATATATATATATATATATATATATATATATATATATATATATATATATATATATATATATATATATATATATATATATATATATATTCTCTGTTTTCAGGTCTAAGTGGGTGAAGGATGCCACGTCTGTGCCAGCCTTCACCCGCACCGCTTTGGCACCTTTCACCCGCATCCATATGCCTCCTGTCTGTACACCGATAGATTTGTTCCTTTGGGCTATTCTCTCCCCCCCCCAAGACGTTGATAAAACAATCGACGTTTAAAACGCTTGATTCAGTTTTAAAATCGACCTTTAAAATGATTGAGTCAATATTAAATCGACGTTTAACCTGGTTGATGTGAGGCAAATTATTAGTTGCTCATTCATTTTATAACTGTTGGGATATTCATGTAATCTAGATATTCTTTCGTAGGCTTAGTATAGCACATTGGCGCTCACTGCTGAAGAGGATCCCGGTTAGGTTAGGTTAGGTTAGGTTAGGTTAGGTTAGGTTAGGTTAGGGATCGAAAATATTCGGTACTCATTACTGTGTGTTTTCAACACAGTGGATTATTTCCTTTGATTAGTGCCGTATTGCACTTCGTTCTTGTAAAACAAACACACACACACACACACACACACACACACACACACACACACACACACACACACACACACACACACACACACACACTGAATCTTATCTGAGAGGCCTAGAAATATTTATGTAGGCCTAGAACAGGCCGGGTTCATAATTACTGTCCCCCGCTTTCTGGCACGGGCCAGAATATAATGTAATCCGGCCGGGCGGATATAATGTACCATTATATCCGGTCAAGATGTGAACAATTGATATACTTCAGTTCACATTTTGTTCATAGCATTTTTGTTCATTTTTGTTCGTATTCGCGGCTGGGGTTGGGTAATCAGTACGATCTGTGGGGGATAATTCATGTTGTTTACTAAGACTAACATCTAAGCTAAGTTGCAGGCGATGAGTCACAATAACGTGGCTGAAGTAGTTTGACCAGACCACACACTAGAAGGTGAAGGGACGACGACGTTTCGGTCCGTCCTGGACCATTCTCAAGTCGATTGTGAGAATGGTCAATCGCCTTGAGAATGGTCCAGGACGGACCGAAAACGTTGTCGTCCCTTCACCTTCTAGTGTGTGGTCTGGTCAATCTAAGCTAAGTTGCTCAGGAAGTCTTGGGACTTCGCAAGACTTCCTAAGTCGGTTTTAAGCCCAAAACCTAAGTAGATTTGGGCTTAAGAAATACCAATCTCTGGAGGGTAATTAAGGAACCTGACACACTTGGTGTCCAAGTGTGTCAGGTTCCAAGTGTGTCAACTTTTGGCCAGTAAGATACACCCTCAGAGTGGACAGTGTAAAGTGTGTCGTGTGTGTGTCTCCTCTCGGAGCAACATGGGGCTCACATTAAACAGGCTCCCAGGGATAAACTTGGAGAACTTGGACTTCAAATTGCGTCCTAAATCAGGTGTCTGGACAGTCGGTCAAGTCGGCCGGACAAACTAACCTAATGAGATCAACTGACTTACAACAATACCCGACTAGGTTTTTTGTTGGTGTTCGGGGGAGTAATAGGCAATAATCCCCGGCCATGATTCAGGGTTGAGTGAAGCCTGGCAAGTGGAGTGCCACAACCTTGACTAGTTATAGTTCACAGAAACCAGGTATTGTATTCGGGCCACTGTCGCCACGGGAGGGGGTCCCCAGCTCACGGCAACCCTGAAGAGGGTTCCTATGGCAACCCTATAATACCCTGTCGCCATTGCTTCGAAGGGCCATCTACAGTGGTCACACCCTCACCTAAGACCATCATTATCTAGTGGCCTCATCTTCGCCTAAGACTCGTACCATCTACAGAAGAAAATTTATATATATGCTGGTTAGCATTGATAATGTGTGGCCACGTCTGTGGTAGAAAATTATAATAAAAAAATCTATAGTGAGCCACCCGCGTGATCCTGTGGTCCCGGGTTCGATCTCGGGCGCCGGGGAGACACAATGGGCAGAGTTTCTTTCACCCTGATGCCCCCTGTTACCTAACAGTAAATAGGTACCTGGGAGTTAGTCAGCTGTCACGGGTTGCTTCCTGGGGGTGGTAGCCTGGTCGAGAACCACGGCCGCGGGGACACTAAAGCCCCGAAATCATCTCAAGATAACCTCAAGATAACCACCCTCTCCTTAGAACCCCCCCTCCCCCCCACCACATAACAGCATGAGAGGGACTTAAGATAACACACATTACTTCTCCAAATCTCAATGGCTTCTTGACAAACAAACAAAAAATGCCGTCTTTGCCGCGCTCAATTTTTTATCCTGTCAGCGCTTACACGATGCAGCTGGGAGTGCACACATGCAACATGCAGGCACACATGCAGGCACACATGCAACATGCAGGCACACATGCAGGCACACATGCAGGCACACATGCAGACACACGTGCAACATGCAGGCACACATGCAGGCACACATGCAACATGCAGGCACACATGCAGGTACACATGCAGGCACACATGCAGGCACACATGCAACATGCAGGCACACATGCAGGTACACATGCAGGCACACATGCAGGCACACATGCAGGCACACATGCAGGCACACATGCAACATGGGGGGGAAGGGGGGGAACGCCGTCATTTGTTTCCTGATGAAGAATGCATAATAATTTTTCATTTTTGTTTTGTATATATGTGTGTGTGTGTGTGTGTGTGTGTGTGTGTGTGTGTGTGTGTGTGTGTGTGTGTGTGTGTGTGTGTGTGTGTGTGTGTGTGTGTATTCATCTAGTTGTGTTTACGGGGGTTGAGCTTTGCTCTTTCGGCCCGCCTCTCAACTCTCAATCAACTGTTTACTAACTACTTTTTTTTTCTCCACAACACACACACCCCAGGAAGCAGCCCGTGACAGCTGACTAACTCCCAGGTACCTATTTACTGCTAGGTAACAGGGGCATTCAGGGTGAAAGAAACTTTGCCCATTTGTTTCTGCCTCGTGCGGGAATCGATCCCGCGCCACAGAATTACGAGTCCTGCGCGCTATCCACCAGGCTACGAGGCCTCTGTAAGGGGCCTCGTAGCGTGTGTGTGTGTGTGTGTGTCTGCAAGTAAGCACACGCTCCAGTTCATTGACAGTTGAGAGGCGGGACCAAAGAGCCAGAGCACAACCCTTGCAAAAGCACAGTGAGGCGAGTACAACTAGGTGAGTACACACACACACACACACACACACACACACACACACACACACACACACACACACACACACACACACACACACACACACACACACACACACACACACACACACACACACACACACACACACACACACACACACACACACACACACACACACACACACACATACACACACACACACATACACACATACACACACACACACACACACACACACACACACACACACACACACACATACACACACACACACACACACACACACACACACACACACACACACACACACATACACACACACACACATACACACACACACACACACATACACACACACACACACACACACACACACACACACACACACATCACAACAACAAAAATAAAACCAAACAGCAAGCACTAATAATAGATTACTATCGCTTACATAACAGGCAGTTTGTTGCTTGCATAGGTGATGTGTATGCAAATTTAACTACCTGCTCTGGGCTGTATAATGTGGCGATAATACACGCCTGAGAGGGCAGGGTCGGGCGAGTGCTTGCGCCAAACATGAAGATAGCAACGAGGGAGTCCATCATGTTGGGTAAAGGCGCGCACAAGCACGGGTTTGTAATGGTGGTTGGTGATGCTTAGGAGCGGGTTGATCTGTGGGGGGGCTCTGTCGCTGTCTTTCCCTGTCTGTTTCTCTGTTTCTCTCTCTGTCTGTCTCTGTCTCTCTTTGTCTCTCTCTGTCTCTCTCTGTCTCTCTCTGTCTCTGTCTCTCTCTGTCTCTCTCTGTCTCTCTCTGTCTCTGTCTCTGTCTCTGTCTGTCTCTCTCTCTCTCTCTCTCTCTCTCTCTCTCTCTCTCTCTCTCTCTCTCTCTCTCTCTCTCTCTCTCTCTCTCTCTCTCTCTCTCTCTCTCTCTCTCTCTATGTTCAACAAAAACTATAATGACTCCAAAAATCACGTCTGTCAAAAATCAGCTCAAGTCTGTTGAATCACTTTCCCAATTTGTGTTCATTCGTTTATCGTCTTCCAAATCCAGAGATGATCTCCACTTACGCTGCGCATAGATCCAATTCCGTGCGCCCAGGTTTGTTTATTGACGCGCGAATTGCCTCTCTTCAATGCGAGGAGGCGAAAGAATGTAGAGGGTGGAGGAAAGGTACAGACTTGGAGAAATTCTGGTCGCGATCTGCGGAGATCTGTGCTGGTCTGTGTGACGCTGGTGTTTTTTTTTTTATTTGATTGTTGCCGCTGGAGGCGGGTAGTTTATTGTGCACCCTATACTCATCCTGTGAGCAGTAGCGCAAAAAGGATTATAGAGGGCACAAAAGGTCTTTTATCAGGCCTCGTCTGTCGCTAGTGTGTGGATACGCTTCGTGGTGTGGGATCATGGTGAAATGGTGAGTTACTTCATAGTGTAATGGTGAGGAGCAGGAGCACTGTGATGTCTGTAGTGAAGTCTTCATTAGGAAGAGCAGCTGTGATGATTGTGACTTGTATATACGCAGCAGCAGCAGGATGATGATGATGATGATGATGATGATAATGATGATAAGGGGGGGAACTGCCGAAACTGAGGAAGAGGGCATGACGTGAACAAGGATAGGAACAGGCGGGTGGGTCAGGGGGGGGGGGGGGAAAGGATTGATTGCTTATGTCTTCGTCAGAGCAGTGTGAAAGAGCAGCTTTGTTTACCAGTAGCAGAGAGTGAGAGCGAGCTAGGTGGTGGTGGTGGGTGTTATCTATAGGAAGGCGACTTCTAGCTCTTGTCCCCCCGTCTATTTGTCTCGGTGAAACTAGTGTTTTATTTTGTATAACTTCGAAATCATTGTCGTTGCTGATGGAGGTGGCTTCCACTACTTCCGTCGGCGTATTTCACTTGTATTAACGTACATTTCGTCGACAAATTTCGGTTGAAAGCTTCGACTTGTATTCTTTTGTCGGCGGTTTGTCTCGGTTGAGAATTGCCTGGTGTGTTACCCCTCAAAATCTTGTATGTAGTGATCATATCCCTTTTGTTGGCTCTCTCTCTCCTTTAGGGTTGCTTTAGCTCCTTCACCCTGTCCTTGTAGCTTAGTCCTCTTGATGCTGGCACCAGTCTAACTTTGGCGTAAATTGATAAATAGGTTGTAAATGAGAGGATTGCATAGGGATTACAAGATACACTTAAACGCGTAGTTGATGGATAAATTGATGAATGGATTTAAACATGTCACATCATGGTTGGATTAAGAAAGTCAGACAAATCTTTCTCCCTTCTCATCCATTCCTCATCTATTTCCTTATCCTTCTTATCCTTCTCCGTCCTCGAGTGGCTTATATAATTTTGTTTGTTTATATATACAAGAGTTCTTACAGTCTTGTACAGCTACTTAGCACGCATAGCGTTTCGGGCAGGTCCTTAATCTTAATTTTTCCCCGCAATACGACCCGCCAAATCGCCTAGCAACCAGGTACCCATTCACTGCTGGGTGAACAGAGGCTACATTAAGGATTGGCACCCAGTCAATCCTCCCCCGGGCAGGATACGAACGCAGGCCAAGGCGCTCGCGAAGCGCCGGGCGAATGTGTTACCACTGCGCCACAGGTATTGCTTTGGATTCACTTAATTTTCTCTATTTTCTTGCATCCCGTCTTCTAGCCGTCCATGTCCGGTCTTGATCTTCCCCTCTTTCCCATCACCTATTCCATTTCGTCTATTCTTTCCATTCTAGTCCATTACTTCCTGTCATGTTAATTCTCCATCCCCCCCTCCCTTCCCACATTCCACAAATCCTCATGTTCCTTCTTCTCACCCCCTCCCCCCTCCCCTTGCAGGTAACCCATTCTCCTCTTCATTCCTCCGCGCTAACCACAACAGTTTCATCCCTCAGCCGGAACAGCTGGACCTTCGGGGATGCCAGAGGCGCTGCAAGGAAGTTGTTTACCAACTGTTCGATGAGTCTTGAGCCTCTTCCCAAGGGGTCCGGTCATTAAGACATCCCGTGGTCCGGGAGATGGCAGCACTGTCTTGATGGATTGCTCTTAGGTACGATTTATACACTATAATACCCTGGAATTAGGCCTCTACGCCAGCCGGTTGGCGCTGTTTAACCGGAGATTTTGTCGCTATTTACCGGAGTTTTGGCTCTATTAACCGGTTTTTTGGCGTCGTTAACCAGGGTTTTGGGTGTTAATGGGAGGGTGGTTAATGCGGTTATCTGATGGCAATTGGGATTGAATCAGAAGGGAGAGGAATGTGTGTGTGTGTGTGTGTGTGTGTGTGTGTGTGTGTGTGTGTGTGTGTGTGTGTGTGTGTGCGTGTGCGTGCCTGTCTGAGGTGATTTATATGCGAGTAAGGTGCTGTCGACATCAGCATTCGAACTGAGGGGGTTTGAGAGAATTATTGCACCTCCGTTTTGACGATTCCTCGGGGCTTAAGCTGACGCTTCCAGTGCTTCAGTTGTTCTACGTGGCACAATGTTATGGTTTGGTCTTTATCCGTTTATTTCTGTTTATTCCGTTGTTTCACCATAATCTGTTAACTACTGAAGGTCGAATGCGTTGTGAAGACGGTTTAATCACCTACTGTGGTTGAGTGCTTAAGATCTCATTACACTATATGATGTCAGGTTATCTTCTTGAGGTTATCTTGAGATGATTTCGGGGCTCAAACAGGTCTTCTTTTAGTTACACATCCCCAGGAAGCAGCCCGTAGTAGCTGTCTAATTCCCAGGTACATATTTTACTGCTAGGTAAACAGGGGCATCAGAGTGAAACAAACTTTGCCCATTTTTTTCCCGCCTCCGCCGGGGATCGAAAACGGAACCTTAGGAATACGAATCCCGAGCGCTGTCCACTCAGCCGTCAGGCCCCATGTCTAGCAGATCTCCTGTCCATGGAGAACAGAAGAAAATGTATATATGCTGGTTAGTATTGTAAATGTGTGGCCACGTCTGTGGCAGAAAATTAACTTAAAAAAAATATATATAATCCACCATGCCTCCATCATCCTAGCATCCCTCCATTATCCTAGCATGCCTCCATCACCTATGCTGAGGGGGGGGGGGTTGAAAAAAAATAGTAGTAACAGTTGATTGATTGATAGTTGAGAGGCGGAACGAAAGAGCAGAGCTCAACCCCCGCAAGCACAGCTAGGTGAACACACACACACACACACACACACACACACACACACACACACACACACACACTGAGGAGAGCCACTATACTCACCTGCCAACGTGCTCACCAAGTACCAGCTTCCGGTGTACACAGACCAGCTTCACCAACAACATTATCTCATTCTTTAACCCCCCCTCTCACCCCTCCCCCCCCCTCTCCCCTGAGAGCTCCTGTGAAGTAACGTTCGAGCACCCTTTAATCACCCCATCCCCCTTACCTACCTCCCCTTTCCCCTTTGGTCATTGGCGTCCCTAATAACACTAAGGGTCCTTCGGGGGGTAATGATCTGCTCTTATCTGTCCCAACTACTCTCCCTTTCTGCCTATCTTTGCCGCATCCCCCCCCCCCTCCCTCCCTCTCTTGCCTCTTCCCCCCCCTCCCTCCCTCTCTTGCCTCTTCCCCCCCCTCCCTCCCTCTCTTGCCTCTTCCCCCCCCCCCTCCCTCTCTTGCCTCTTCCCCCATTTGGTGAGGGAAGGCCTTGTTGGGGGCTCTTGAGACAACAGCAGCAATCAAGACGGAGAGGATCTTACAGAGCCTGCGTGCTGCTCTAACACTGATAAACACGTCTCCACAACAGTGGTGGCACTTGGCTTGTTGGAGGGGCCGCCCCCCCGGAGTGGTGGTGGTGGGAGGGGGGGGGGACCTGTGGGGGTGGTGGGGGGGCTGTGGTGGTGATTGTGAAAGAGTGGATATTCTGGTTCACTATAAGGTGTTCCTACTCGGTTTGCAAAGACGGCTACCCCAGCTCCTCAGTTCTCCTGTATAATGACTGTATCGGTCGTCTCATGGAATGACTCTCTCACCCCCTTCTGAGTTCAGCCACAAGTCGGCCGGCCATTCCAAGCAATGAACGACTGAGCATTCCTCGTCTCCACGTAACTCATTCCACTTGCTAATCACCCCCCCCCTCTTCCCCTTCTCATGACGCTCTGACTCATTCCACTTGCTAATCACCCCCCCCCCTCTTCCCCTTCTCATGACGCTCTGACTCATTCCACTTATTTCACTGACTCACCGTCCCTCCCCCCTCCCCCCCCCTTCCAATTTCTACTAAACCTTGTGATTAACTTACAAGTTACTGATATGATAAGGTCTCTGATTCATCTGTTTCTTGGCGTGATGGATGGATGGTCACTCAATTTCTATACTCGTGTACCATTATATTTTTTTTAAGGTCTTGGGCAGACTTTTTGGGTATCTCAAGTTTTTGATTTTATGAAATTGGTGAGATGTAGGTTACATGCTGGTGCTGCATAGTCGAGCCCAGGTCTCATGTTGGTTGGTTTAATTTAACAGAAGAGCAAACACAGATTATATATACAAGGTTCTGACTGCTTTCCTTTCAAAGTTCTTGGGGGTTATTCTTAGAATTTTCCGATTTGTCCGTGACATATTATGCTGTTGTGTTTGGCGAATTCCTTCGTAGCCCCTTTTTCTCCATTTCGTTAAATTGGAACTCGTGCCTCTGTAGCCTGAGCTGCCTCTCGACCCTCAATCCATGTCCTCCTTATCCAACTTTTGAAACTTAGCAGCCTCCTGTTTGACTAGTCTTAGAGCATGTCTACATCTCCTCACCAGTATTTTCCATTGGTGTATTTTGTTATGGAAGGGTGGTAGTGATGACAGGAAAGGGTGACAGAGGTGGCAGCACATGCTGCTCATGATACCAGAGCTGGTGATGGTGGTTGTGGTAGTGGTGATGGTGGTGGTAGTGGTGGTAGTGGTGATGGTGGTTGTGGTAGTGGTGGTAGGGTAGAATATCATATTAAAGAGGGAGGGATTTCAAACACTTACCAGGCGTCACGCTACTCCTCTCCCTCCTCTTTCTCTCTGTCACTGAGGAAATACACATCTAGCAATAACCGACTGTTGTTTAAGATTCACTACCCGGAACAAATAATTCCAAGCAGCACGGGCTATGGTGAGCCCGTAGTCGAGCAGGAAGCATTCACACACAACTATGAGAAAACAGGGCGACAGCTTGACCATCCGGAGACCCACTCCGCAAGCCATCTTGACCTCAAATCTACCGAAGAATCCTGAATCGTATCCTAAGGGAATCCTATAAGATATATCCTGTGGGTGTTCCACTTCCCTCCTCCTCACTCCCAGACACTCTCCCATGGGAGAGTGTTGGGTGAGAAAGGCACGACTCCTTCAGGAGAGGTTTTAGGTGTCAGAGGGGCATGGACTTCGTCCTGAAGAGGAGAGTGGAGATCATTTACAGTGTGAATGGAGAGAAGAAGTCTCTTGTCTCTCTCTCCTTCCTGAGTAGCTGAGGAGCTCTAAGACGCTCTCTGTCTTGAGAGGTGAATAAGTAGGTCTTTTGTTAATAGGAGAAAATCGTCAGTTTTTCTGCTCTGGACTAAGGTAGGACTAAGATAGCTAGAACACATGTTGACCTGTCGACTTGAGAATGGTCCAGGATGGATCGAAACGTCGTCGTCCCTTCACTTTCTAGTGTGTGGTTTGGTCAACGATGTTGACCTACATTAAAAAAATAAATACTTTTTGGGAGGGTTTGATAGAATGTTTAAAATGTCATGTAGTAAATAATTGAAATAAAATTATATCCTAGAGCTCCAGATATCAGCAAGTAACATGCTGATAGCAGGATAGAGCCAAGAAACACAAAACCAGCAGGAACAGTTATACTGATCAGGTGAAATATAACGGCACACGGCAGGTGTAGTGGATGCTAAGAGGCTCGTGGAATAGCATAAAACAGATGTGGGTAGACTAATTGGCAACATGTGTGGGTAGACTAATTAGCAACAAGTGTGGGTAGACTAATTGACAAGTGTGGGTAGACTGATTGACAGGTGTGGGTAGACTAATTGGCAGCAGGTGTGGAAAGAATAATAATAATAAATATTATTAGATAGAATATTATTATTCTATAATATCATATAGATGGGTAAAATGATGAGTAGAATCAGATAACAACAGCTTTCTATTTTATTATACAGAACAGGTGTGGCATAGATCAATAGTGAATTACAAGTGTACCAAAGAAGGGATACATATATAAGAAGCAAATCATCTGTAGGCAAAACAGCAACATAGTTTTGTAGAGTGAATAGTGAATATAGCCGTGTACAGAATAGCGGATAGTACAGGTGTTTCTGTACGTTCGGGCAGCCAAATATAGGCCGTGTAGAGAATATAAGTGGCTCGTTGATGCTCTGCTGATAAAGGGAAGGTTAGGGAAAGTCTGATAGATACAAGGGGTGGGGGGAGACGGGGATAGAGGGCTAGATGATAGGATATGGATAGATTATGGGCAGGTTTGAAGCATGTCTAGTTGATGGTATCGGAACTTAGGGGGGAAGGAGGAAGATATTGATGGCGCGTCAGTATGATACCAGCTTTGGCGCATCGTAAAGTTGTGGTGATGATGATGATTGATGATTGATGATAGGCAATGGACGCGGAATATGGATATGGGGGACACGGGGTCGCCGAATACGGGCATAATTAAGGCTATGCAACGCGCACCTAACTACACGAGATGCGGACGTGCCAGGTGTTGTTGCTAAAGGGCCTAGTGGGCATGGGTGGTTTGAGGTGGTTAATTGCCTCCCTGGTGGTTAAGCTCACCAAGAAGGTAATTAAGTCCATCAGGAAGACAATTAAGGCCACCAGGAAGCAGCAGGGGCAGGCCTGGGCGTAGAGAAGGAACAACAAACCTGAGCTGTAAACAGAGACGACTTCCAAAGCGGAAAGCTGCCAAGGGCGCCAGAGGATGGCAGGCAAGGGCGCCAACGGAAGGCTGCCAAGGGCGCCAGAGGATGGCAGGCAAGGGCGCCAACGGAAGGCTGCCAGAGGAAGGCTGCCAAGGGCGCCAACGGTAGGCTGCCAAGGGCGCCAGAGGAAGGCTGCCAAGGGCGCCAGAGGAAGGCTGCCAAGGGCGCCAGAGGAAGGCAGCCAAGGGCGCCAGAGGAAGGTAGGCAAGGGCGCCAACGGAAGGCTGCCAAGGGCGCCAGAGGAAGGCTGCCAAGGGCGCCAGAGGAAGGCAGGCAAGGGCGCCAGAGGAAGGCAGGCAAGGGCGCCAGAGGAAGGCAGGCAAGGGGGCCGCGGAAGCAACAGGGACGAGAAAGTCTGAACATGCAGAAAGAAATGCTGCCGGTGGGAGAGGGTCGTCAGGAAGGCACGGACCTCCAGGAGGAGGGGGCGGGGGGGGGTCAACAAACACAGCGGGAACAAGCACACACGGGTGGGACAAGCACAGGTATGAATGTGTGCGTGCGGGCAAGCATGGAGTGTGTGTGTGTGCGTGTGCGTGTGCGTGCGTCTCGCCACGTCCACACCTTGGCGGCTAGCGCTTTTCTCGAGCCCCGTTCGTTTTTTGAATTGTATTTTTGAACAATTGTATTTTGAATGAGCATTTTGTTGTAATATTGTATTTTTCATATTATTTTGCATGTCTTTTTTTTAACCACAGAATTTTGAATGATTGACTATATTTCGTGTTTTATTTCGCATTGTTTTACTATGGCTCGAGTTAATAGGAAATCAAATGCGTATAAGAGATTGAGTATTGTATATTAAGAGTTGGTCTTGGGAGTGTATGATGGCTGACCCGAGGGTCTTGTGACCTCGTGGCACTCTGGCACTCTCTGGCACTCTGGTGTTTGTTCATATTCCTTCCTGTTTTTCCTCTCACCCTCCACCCCCACCCCCTCTATCTATCCCTTCTTGCAAACTCCCTCCCTCCCTCTTTCCATACATCCATTTCTCCAATTCCTTTCACTTGCTCTCCCTCCCTCTTTTTTCCCTTGTCCTTTCCTCCCTTTTTTCCTCCATCTATCTCTCCTCTTTCTAGTCCAACACCACTCTTCTGTTCTTTGGTACCCATTCCTTGCCAGACTTAAAATCCCTCTTTTCCTCTTTCATACTTTCTCTCTCTCTCTCTCTCTCTCTCTCTCTCTCTCTCTCTCTCTCTCTCTCTCTCTCTCTCTCTCTCTCTCTCTCTCTCTCTCCCCCTCTCTCTCTCTCTCTCCCCCTCTCTCCCCCTCTCTCCCCCTCTCTCCCCCTCTCTCCCTCTCCCTCTCTCTCTCTCTCTCTCTCTCTCTCTCTCTCTCTCTCTCTCTCTCTCTCTCTCTCTCTCTCTCTCTTCTCTCTTCTCTGTCTCCATCCTGGACTCTCCTCCCTTCCATTCGTGAACCTTGAACCATCCCCCCCCCTTTCTTGTTAAAGCTGTACAGTGACCTCCCCTTCCCGTCCCACAATTCCCCCTCCCCCCCAACCTTCAATCCCCCCCCCCTACTCACCGTCTCCTGGCCTCATCCAATAATTGACATCACCCCCCCCCCCTTCCCCTCCTCTCCCCCTCCCCCACTCCCCATGAATCCCACCACCATATTTCCCCTAACATCAGGGGAAACCTCCACACGTGCAATGAACACCATTGCTGGTTGCCAGGCGGAAATATTGACGTAAATAACCATATATTTTCCCCTTTAACATAATTATCCACACTTGGAAACGTTATCACTGAGAGAGATTTTCTTGCATGTAAATGGGAGTTGTTGATGTCGCCCGATAGGCTAATATAGATTTCAAGCGGGGTGGGGGGGGGGGGGGGGGGGGGGGGGGGGGGGGGGGAGGGGGGTTTAAGAGTGAGATTAGGTGGGTTGATCAGTATTGACCCCCCCCCCCCCTGTTGTTCCCTAGTTATGTCTAGTCCTGCATATATTGGCCTGTTGACCACCACACGTCAGTATAGGCTGAGGAAAGCTATCTGTGAGAATTGAAACAATTGGCTAAATGTTCGCAGCAGGTACACTTAGGAACCGAGGACACGATACGTGAACAATTAAAAGTGCCTGCAAATTGATTTTTGCAAGCACGTTCATTGACTGACTGACTTCGTCTTGACTGGACAATGTCTTGACTGTTCGTCCTGACTGGAACACATCTCTCCCAGTCGAGACTAATGGGTAGCAATAGACACCACAAGACCTAATATCCACCACTGACTTTAACCGAGACCAAAGATAAATCACCATATATATAGTTTGTCGATAAATGATCCTTCAATTCATATTTATTCACATAATTATCACTGTAAGGTATTATCACTTCCTAAGAGAAAAACCGTAGTGAATAACTTAACAGGAGTTAACAGCCTCTTGTCAGTATACATGTCACGTCCTTGCAGTTATATATTCAGTTAGTTATTTAGCAGTTATAGTTATCAGTTATATAAGCACACTCTTAACAATGGAGGTAACACGCACACTCATTCGCACACTCACCCTCTCTTACGATGTGGTGACCCGCCTCTTACGATGTGGTGACCCGCCTCTTACGATGTGGTGACCCGCCTCTTACGATGTGGTGACCCGCCTCTTACGATGTGGTGACCCGCCTCTTACGATGTGGTGTGGGTAGTATTTATCAACTCGGAGCTCCGAGTTTCACAACCCTACCCTCAAGATGGGCATCGATGCCCCCCGCGTGTGGGCACAGCATGGTCGTACGTGCAAATGAACCAAAAAACTAACAAGCCTGTTGAAGCAGCACAACGACTAGCAGTCATAATTGCAGTAGTGTTACAGACTAACAAGCCTAGTGACGTAGTAGTAGTTGTAGTAGTAGTAGTAGTAGTAGTAGTAGTAGTAGTAGTAGTAGTAGTAGTAGTAGTAGTAGGCATCCATCAGTCTCGTCTCCAGAGACAATGAGACTGATGGAGTTGCGCTCTGGTTGTCGGTCTGGAGTGAAGCTGTTAGCCATGCAGCAGGTCCTCCCCCTCATTCAGTGTTCTTCGTCTCGGAATCGCGATTTCTTCAATCAGATCTGTGTGTCTACAGAGCGAGGCGGGGGACAGGGATAGTCTTCTGCTCCTGTCCTCGGATGTTGTCTCATCACGCAAGATCTGAATCCTTCTTCAGTGTCTATATGTTTAGTTTGATCGTCAGATGTATTCGGTATTGTTCATTTCTCTCTCTCTCTCTCTCTCTCTCTCTCTCTCTCTCTCTCTCTCTCTCTCTCTCTCTCTGTCTTTCTCTCTCTCTGTCTCTGTCTTTCTCTCTCTCTCTCTCTCTCTCTCTCTCTCTCTCTCTCTCTCTCTCTCTCTCTCTCTCTCTCTCTCTCTCTCTCTCTCTCTCTCTCTCTCTCTCTCTCTCTCAGGCAAGCAAGCAGGCAGGCAAAAGGGGTAGAGGCGGAGCTTGGAGGAGGAGGAGCCAGGGAGTGACGTCAGTGTGGCCGGGCATATAGTGCCCCATCACCCAATCAAACACGTCCCGAAGGTGTTTCCAGATCTCCTCCCGCTGGATGCTGGGGGATAACAATCTTCTCTTATCTCCCCCATCCCCCCTCCCTTCCCTCTCTCGCCCATCCCCCCCCCCCTCCCCTCTCTCCCATCCTCCTCTCCCTCTCCATCAAGTCCAGTGATCTCTCCATCCCTCTCCACCACAAGACCGCTCAATCTCATCCCCCCCTTCCCCCCATCCCCACCCTCCCCTTCCCCTCCATCTCCACCCCTCCATCCCCTTCTAAGCGATTCATCAGGTTATGGCTAAAAAAATTGTGGTGGGGTGGGGGGGGGGGGGATTTTGTGCTTTAAGAAACGAATGGAAGGAAGGTAAACAGATTTTTTTTTTTTAAATTGTTGGGATTTTTTTTTTTTTAAGCAGAGGTAAAATTTTTATTTTTATCAAGATGTAATTTTTTTACATCTTACATTTACAAGATGTAAATTTTTTTTTATCAAGATGTAATTGAATTCATGTGAGTTTCTTGAAACGATTTTTTGTTTTCACGAGTTTTTGAAAACTACGAATTTCTTAGTTTTTTCGATTTTTTTTTTTAAATAATTGGTTGCCCATTTTAATTTGGAATGATTTTCTGGATTTTTTTTTGTAATGGGATTATAAAATATGTTATTATCTTTAAATTGTTTTCATTTTGCGATTTTCGAGAGAGAATCGTTTCTGATGTAATAATAGGTGGTTACTTCAATAAATATTTTATGGGTTAAGGGAAAGGGAAAAGAACAGCAATTATCAGGAGAAAGCACCAAGCCATTACGACTATATAGTCCTTGGAAGGGGTCAGGATAAGGATTAGGGATGTCCTGGGAAGGGGTCAGGATAAGGATTAGGGATGGGCCGGGGGGTGGGAAGGAATGGTGCCCCGTGGACGGTCGGGGATTGAACGCCGACCTGCATGAAGCGAGACCGTCCAAGCCCAAGTGGTTGGGAAGTGGTAACATTATATTTTAAGATTTGCCAAGTTGTTTCAATACCTTCATCATTAAACTATGATTTATTTCGGTTCAATAGCGATTTTCTCGTGGAAAACATAAATTTTTACAATTGTGGTTTTATCTTTGAAATGGTTTACTTTAATAATTAATAATATAATTTAAAATACAATTATTAATTTAGGAATTTAATAATTTAATAAAAAATTATTAATTTAGTAATTTAATAATTAATATAAAATTATTAATTTCGTAATTTAATAATATAAAATTATTAAGTTAGTTATTTAATCATTTAAATAAATAATTTAACAACTTATTGAATTTAAGAAAATAATTTCTTGTTTTACGTTAATCTTTAGTTGTCGTTATTAATAGTGATATAACATAGATTACGGTATTCGGTACATTCCCCCCCCCCCTTGTCTCCTTACTCCCCCTACACCCTTCCCCTTCCTCCCCCTGCCCCTTCCTCCCCCTCCCCCCTGCCCCTTCCTCCCCCTCCCCCCTGTGTTGGACGTCTCAAAACTTGTTTGTTTACGGCCACTATAGGTAAATCACTGTATGTAACGTTAGTTAGGTACACGCCCAAGGGTTTTCAAATTTTTCAAGCAGATCGCCGAGGACGCCGATGATAGCGTGCCGAGCGGTGTTGGACGCCAGTTAGTCGCCCATGGACATACACATAGGGTGACCTAATACCCTCTTAAGCTAAACAACTTAATAAGTATCAACAACGTGTCAGCAGATTTGAATGCAATCTACTCTGCTGCAGACCACAGACCTCAGACACACCCCGGGCATCAGAGCGTCTACACGCGCTCCCTTACACACTCTACAAGCTAGTTCGTGGCCCGTGTAGAAGATAAAATATATATATATATATATTTATAATAAAACTAAGAAAAAGCAGTGGACGTTTGGTACTCCAATTCCTGCCCACAACCTAATCATTCTACAACGACATCGACCGATGTTACACCTGCCCCTTCCCCACCTCCCCCCCCTGCCCCTTCCCCACCTCCCCCCCCTGCCCCTTCCCCACCTCCCCCCCCCTGCCCCTTCCCCACCTCCCCCCCCTGCCCCTGCCCCTTCCCCACCTCCCCCCCCTGCCCCTTCCTTCCCTTCCCCCCTGCCCCTTCCCCACCTCCCCCCCCCTCCCCCCTGCCCCTTCCCCCCCTCCCCCCTGCCCCTTCCCCCCCTCCCCCTGCTCCTTCCTCCCCCCTGCCCCTTCCTCCCCTCCCCCTGCCCCTTCCTCCAACCTCTCCTTCGCACGTAAAGTGTTGTGATGATGCTTGATGAGTGGCCCTGAGATTGACCAGACGCACTGGGGTATGGAGAGGGGGGTTAAGGAGGGGGGAGGGGGGGTGTTCTGTAAAGAGCAGCATGAGGATTCAAGGAGACGAAGGTGAAGGGGGGGGGGTTTACGGGGGAGCGGGGAAGCAGGGGGGGGGGGAGGTGGAAAGTTGGAAAATTGAAGGATTCAAGATGAGGACACAGCGGAGAGGGGGGGGGGGGGTTGAGGGGGGGGAAGAAGGGTGTGACGGTCTGGTAAAGAAAGGTTCAGTAAGGAAATAAAGTGGGAGGGAGGGGAAATAAATAGATTGAGAGACAGAGACGAGGAGAGAGAGAGAGGGAGAGAGAGAGAGAGAGAGAGAGAGAGAGAGAGAGAGAGAGAGAGAGAGAGAGAGAGAGAGAGAGAGAGGTTTTAGTTGGGCCTGGGGCGGGGGGAGGGGGTTAGGGTAGGAGGTTTAACCACCTCATGTCCTGGAAATAGAATGAACCTGCTGTGCGAGGCCTCGGCCACCACAGGCTGGCTGATCACGTGGATGACAATCTAACCAGCGAGATGGAGGGAGAGGCGAGGAGGGGGAGGGGGGGGGGTGATGGGGGTATTTATAACACATAGCTAACTGTTGATACACCAGGCTATGATGGGCATCATGTGGTCTATGCGCGGACATATGACTGGTGTCCAACAGCCACTTTTCATCAATATATATATTCCGTGTTGTTCCTTTCTAAGACGTCTTAGAAAACATCTTGGGTTTAACCCACTATACAAACTCGTAAACTTTCCGGCAGGAACACAAGAGAATAAATACCCGAAGGCCCCCTTATAACCCCCCCCCCAAAAAAATAAATTAACGATTACATTGTGATGATGATTATTATTTTTTTTTTCATCTAAGAGATAATATTTTGTCTTAGAGTTATGGCCTGATATAGCCAGTTACTTCAGTAACTATGCTCGCTAACTATGACACACAATAAATTGGTCTTTTGGGGTTTTATTTCTGATTTTCAAGTGGGGAAAAAAACCCGGTTGTTGAGGTGTGAAACAGACTGGAATATTGTCCCCCAACACACACAGCTTTCTCGTGGTCCAGCCAAATAAAGAGCCACGGAATGTATTGATCATGAGCTGCGTCCCACACAACTTTCTCATCTTATAGTCAGCCTTATACAGGAGCATCACGGAATATATATATATTGATCAAGGTGGATATTGGACACCAATCAAATGTCTGCGCACAGTTTTTGGATAAGCAGGTTGTTCATCCGGCTTGATTGATTGATTGATGAAGCCCAACCCGCTCTCACACAAGACAGCACATATATGACTTATTGTTTATAGTCACTATTTCGCTTATAAATAAGTACATATGTGACAAATTCCAAACCATATTTTTTTTTCAAGACACTAACTTTTCCTCTCAGTTATATTAAACAATAGAGATTTTATACAAAATTTGACAATATCCTGAGTTACTTTACAATTTATTTAAATATTTCAGTTTTGTTTTATTATTTTTATAAAACTGTAATATCAATATAGGTATAGGTTCAGTAATAATTGTAATATCTTAACATACTAAGAAGGTTAGGTTAGGTCGGTGTTTTCTATTCAGCATTTCAAGGTAAACTCAAATATTCACAATAAACTAGTATGTCACATATGCACTTATTCATATACCAAATATTGACTATAAGCAAGTTGGAGAACGGGCTGCGAAGCCACCAGAAGAGGTGGCACAGGCATGAATAGCCCGTAGGAGGTAGATGTATGGAGGGAATGTGGTCTTTGGTCGTGTAACATCGTGAAGAATGTCTGGATCTGACAATGAGTTAATTGGTCTGCAGGTCTTTTAAAAGCCTACACGCAACCTACGATGGGATCGCACGGGCAATGTATATTTACAAGTGTATATATACCTTACCTCTGTAATTTCATTGATCATGCGATTATATTAATCTATTATTCTATAATTTATTTACATTTCTCTGTGTGGCTTTTAATTCAACCTCCCACATACACACAGATATGTGTGTCTGTTTACGATGAGATAATCAGATATACATCTCTTTTGTATTAATACAACTGTAGGCAATGCATCTCTCGTCTATCCCCCCCTCCCACTTCACCCCACCCCCCACATCATCCTACCCCCCACTCCAACCAATCGCACTTCCATCCCATGCATTCCCTCTCCATTCCTGTCACCCCACCTCCTTCACCCCCCCCCCCCCACTACCCCCCCTACCCACTTCATCAGGTAATAGGCGATCTCATCACAGCTGACTACCCCCCCCCCTCCCCCACCTCCCCCTCCCCAAAATGGCGAATGCATCTTACATGCTGATGTTACATCTCAGACAGTCTGCCGACCAGGACAATCAGAGTTGGTAACTGGCTAACAAAGGCAGCAATTTTGAAGTGATAAACGACTCTGTAAACAGTGGGTAAACTTGCACCAACAAACCAACCAAAAGTTTCAAATAATACACATTGCCAGAAGAAATACTGTACCCATTATCCTTGACAACTGTCCTGTCTAACGTACGGATGTAGGAACAATAATGGAACTCAAGATTTATAGACCAGGAGCCAGATTCACGAAGTAGTTACACAAGTACTTACGAACGTGTATATCTTTCCTCGATCTTTGACGGCTTTGGTTACATTTATTAATCAGTTTACAAGCATGATAACTTCACAATCAACTATCGTTATTGTTATAAACAGCCTCCTGGAGCTTCGGAGCTCATTAACTGTTTAATAATTGTAAACAAAGCCGCCAAAGATTGAGAAAAGATGTACACATTCGTAAGTGCTTCGCTAACTGCTTCGTGAATCTGGCCCCAGGAATCCAAATTCAGGTAAATGACAATAAACCAAGCACAAACAACCGCTGAAAAAAAAAACTGAGCAGATTCCGTAACCCTTGCAGGAACATAGAGCTACAATTACTAAAGACTCCAGTCCGGCTGCATCTCTAATTCCCTCCAGTACCACTACACTCTTTAAAGAAAACTAACAAGCACAAACTACAAGCGAACAAAATAAAGAGCAGTAAAACACCGTCCACCATATAATCAGACACTCCAGGAGCTCCAAGGAACTCCTGAAGACACAACCACTAAACATCAGACCACAGCACCAAGCCATCATCAAAGTGTAGAACACCATCCAAATGTTAGAAGCCCCAATGCTAGAAAGACAACTTCAAAATGAGACGCCCCACTTCCACACCTGGTGGACCACAAGAGCTTAGACCTATTCCCTGGAAACCAAGCCCCACAATACATAATTCCAAAATTAAATATAAACCACACAACTCACCCCACACACACACAAAAAATAAAATGGTGTTGGCTTCAAGACACAAGCTTGGAGGCGAGCCAAGACGATTTACGCATTGCCTGTCCACATGTCACCTTGACAGAGGCAGTAAAGGCAGCCACAAGGGAGTATGTGTATCCCCCCGATGCTTGTAGTACATGGCCTGCCTCTGTTCAAATGAAGTCTTCAAATGGATATGGGATTTTACTCTGCCCTGTAGACGGTCATCAATTCTTCTCCAAGACCCGTATATAGATCATGAGCTCTGGCCGACTTTATTCATTCAATTTGTCTAGGTCATCTTGTAGCCTCATACTATCTTTCTATCGTCAACCACTTGGCCTGGACGGTAGAGCGACGGTCTCGCTTCATACACGTCGGCGTTCAATCCCCCGACCGTCCACTAAGTGGTTGGGCACCATTCCTTTCCCCACCTCCTTCCCATCTTAAATCATTATCCTGATCCCTTCCTAGGGCTATATAGTCGTAATTGCTTGGCGCTTTACCCCTGATAGTGTGAAGGCCCTTCCCTGGAAACAAACCGAAACTGTCTCTATTTTCAGCTTGTTACAACTTGTAATAAAGTTGTTACATCTTGACTTAACGTGTTTATGACGTGTTAGAACGTTGTTACAACTTGCTATATTGGTTGTTATAACTGGTTAGGTGTTAAAACTTGTTCGAACGTTGTACCAACGTCGTAGTTTCGGTGTGTGTTTGGCGGGAATTCGCGCTAGGCGTCTCGGCAGCGGCGGCCATGACACCCCGCTGAGTGAATCAAATTTGAAATTTCACCGGCTGAACGGGAGGCGGTTATGAGGCATTAGCCGGCTTCGGCACGCCAACAAGAGCAAGTCGTGGGGAGAGAGAGGGTACACAAATTGTGTTGAGATTGGCCACTTTGGGGTCAATTAAGAGGTGTATTTGGCCACTCTTGAGAACCAGAGGACAATTTGCGAAAGACGCGATTTGAAGCGAGTTTCAGAAAATTGATCATTTGATCACGTTGAGGGCAGATATAAAAGTATGATTGTTACCATGTTTGCTATCTTTTGAGGTTAGGTGATTAGCGCATGTGACTACTTTTGAGATCGTTACATTCTTGACCACTTTGGGCCAGCTTATAGCCACTTTGAGGCAGGAAAGTGACCATTAAACAGGATTTGCGGTATTTTCTATACAATATTTTGCGGTATTAGCGCAATCAACTATACACTGTGCTAGTTAAACAGATAGGAACATGATAAAATGAAATTCCGAAGGCCTGTGATGGCCCCATACTAGAGGGCTGCTATTATATCCGAAGTCGGCCAAATATGTCTGACCTACGCTTGGCACAACCCCGTGATCCAGCTTGTTCGCTCTTCAGACCAGTTAAGTGAGCACAAATAAACGGACCACTTTGGTTGCAGCAAAATATACATCCACCTGGATAACGACGAACCCCGCATTCATCTACTTTGACGACGGAATCTACAACCATCAACTTGGACAACTTGTCCATCCATCCACTTTGCAACAGAATGGCTCCAGCTACGAAGAGCTGAGTGCACAGTGCACACCAAAACAAACAATAGAGCTCTTACAGTCACAATAACGTGGCTAAAGTATGTTGACCAGACCACACACTAGAAGGTGAAGGGACGACGACGTTTCGGTCCGTCCTGGACCATTCTCAAGTCGATTGAGAATGGTCCAGGACGGTCCGAAACGTCGTCGTCCCTTCACCTTCTAGTGTGTGGTCTGGTCAACAATAGACCTCTTTTTTTGAGGGTGTCCAACTAGAAAGGAGACGAGAGCCATTGACTGGTATTTCTAAAATACCGAACATCTCGTAGGCACCTTGAGGTGCTTCCGGGGCTTAGCGTCCCCGCGGCCCGGTCGTCGACCAGGCCTCCTGGGGGGCAGCAGATTAAGGATTAAATGTGAAATATCACTCCATTCCCTCAATTTTGGATAGTGTGTGTAAGTAGGTAACAAAAGGGTGAGAAATAATTAGGGATAAGATTTAAAAAATAATAAAAAGATTTCCTTAATCCTAATTGGAGCGATTGAGAACAAGAAACTATTTAGGTATAACCATTGTAATTATATAAAAAAGTTGTAATTTCCCCTCGAAGGGGCCTCGTAGCCTGGTGGATAGCGCGCAGAACTCGTAATTCTGTGGCGCGGGTTCGATTCCCGCACGAGGCAGAAACAAATGGGCAAAGTTTCTTTCACCCTGAATGCCCCTGTTACCTAGCAGTAAATAGGTACCTTGGGGTTAGTCAGCTGTCACGGGCTGCTTCCTGGGGGTGGAGGCCTGGTCGAGGACCGGGCCGCGGGGACACTAAAGCCCTGAAATCATCTCAAGATAACCTCAAGATAACCTCCCCTATTAAAAAAAATCGACACAAATATACTAAATACAAAAAAAAGCCAGAAAGCTATTTTAAATTATGGCAACTTGCTAAAATTATGGCAACAAATCTTGCAAGCCATCTCAACGGGTTGCAAACTTGTATCAATTGAGTATAAGAATAATATAGCCTCATTTTACGGGCTATTCAGGCCCGTGCTATCTCTTGGGTGGCACGGGCCTGAATAGCCCGTGATGTTGTTGTTTAAGATTCAGCTACTGGAAACAAAAAATTGCAAATAGCACGGGCTATGGTGAGCCCACAGTGGACTTACTTGGCACAGGAGCGGGGCTGTTGAAGTAGACAGCTCAGAACGAAATGTCCATGTAGCACGGGCTATGGTGACCCCGTAACAGCCCGTGATCTTCATCAATCAATTAATAGCCTCAGCGAGAGTGACGTGAAGTAGCTCTTAAGAGCCAAGAAGGCGTCGTGGGACGTGAAGCAGCTCTTAAGAGCCAAGAAGGCGTCGTGGGACGGCTCTGTAACGCTTTAAACTGCTGCAAATAATAGCGTTGACTTCCTTCCCCATCTCCCTCTCCCCTGTCGCGTGGATACGAGACACGCGTCACGAAAGGGGAAGAAGGAAGGAAGGAAGGAAAGAAGGAAGGAGGAGAGGGATGGTGGGGGTGGGGAAAGAGATAAGCGTAACATCCCGTGACGACCCGTAACGCTTCCTAACGCTCCGTGGGGGATACCTGTGACGCTGGGCGAGATACCGTCGAAGCTAAGAATAATCTCCATGTTCTTGAAGATTACTAAAAGTGAGGCAACAAGTGTTCTTTTGCGTCAGTGAATGCTCCTGAAGGCTTTTATAGGTGTCCCTTGCACCAGTGAATGCTCCTGAAGGCTTTTATAGGTGTCCCTTGCACCAGTGAATGCTCCTGAAGGCTTTTATAGGTGTCCCTTGCACCAGTGAATGCTCCTGAAGGCTGTTATAGGTGTCCCTTGCACCAGTGAACGCTCCTGAAGGCTTTTATAGGTGTCCCTTGCACCAGTGAATGCTCCTGAAGGCTTTTATAGGTGTCCCTTGCACCAGTGAACGCTCCTGAAGGCTTTTATAGGTGTCCCTTGCACCAGTGAATGCTCCTGAAGGCTTTTATAGGTGTCCCTTGCACCAGTGAACGCTCCGAGAGTCTGTTACAGTGGCCCTTTGTACCAGTGAACGCTCTTAGTCTAATAAAGGTGTTATAGATTCATGTGGTTGATTATAGAGAATGATCAGATCGTCTTCGATGAAGAAAACGGGAGGAAGGAGAGACGGAAGGTTTATTATTATTATTATTAACTTTTATTGACAAAGTATACAATTTTGCCTAATCTGAGTAATTCAAATATAGGTCTTGTTTCAGTGAGGATGGTGCTTGTGCTCACCCCCCACGCAAGACGGAGAGGTCTAAATTATGTGTGTGTGTGTGTGTGTGTGTGTGCGTGTGTGTGTGTGTGTGTGTGTGTGTGTGTGTGTGTGTGTGTGTGTGTGTGTGTGTGCGTGTGTGCGTGCGTGCGTGCGTGCGCGTGCCGAACATCTCCAGTGAGCTCTCATTAACCAGAAACTACTGGTCCTAATGGCTCGAAGGACGGCTCTCTCGCTCCCCTTCATTTCCCCCTTCCCCTTCCTCCCCCCCCCCTCCTCCCCTTCCCCTTCCTCCCCCCCTCCTCCCCTTCCCCTTCCTCCCCCCTCCCCCCCTCCCCCCCTTCCTCCCCCCCTTCCCCTCCCCCCCCCACAAGAGTCCAAAATGCTATCTTACAGATGTCAGCACAACCAACAAATTCCTCTTAACGACGTAACTAAACAAACTGACGCATTCCAAACGTCATCCAAACCCGTATTTGTTTCTTTCTTTTTTTTTGCGAGGAATAGACTAGATTTTTTATAATGATAATTTTTTTTGTCATTAATCAAACTCAAGACGAAGTATCGGGTAATCCAATATCTTCCACACGACTTCTGGTGCCAAGACGCGTTTCGGGGAGTCTGGAACGAAGCCCTAATGAGCCCCTTTAGGACCCCGCCCCCATTACCCCCCCCTAATGCCCCCCATTCCCCCCCCCCCACCCCCCACCTCCCCCATCTCCCCCATCCAGCCTTCCACTCCAAGTGGTATGGTAAAGAAGGGGGAAGGGGGGGGGGGGTGTTCGGCGGACGACTTTGATAAGGACGACTCTTTCCCTCCCCTACCCTCTCTCCCTCCCCTGAGTCCCCTACCCCCTCCCCTCTATCCCCTATCTCTCCTCTTCTGCTATCCCCCCCACCCCCCACCCCCCCAAAAAAAGTAATACTGAACTTATTTTCATTGTTTCTATTGAAGAAAATTAGTCTCGACCGCCTACTTTCCATCGATTAGATGGGGAGAGGGGGTCACTATTACGCCCGACCCCCTCTTAATAGGACCAGTAGGATTGACTTCGACAGGCCTATGTCTGTCCCATACCCCAGACCAATGACCCTGCAAAGTTGGGTGAGGCTACCCCCAGGCATCTGATCTCCATCTTTGGACATTCTCTTCTGTAGACACAGACTGGGAGTGACGGATTAAGACCAACTGGGAGGGTGTTTAGGAGAGGCTAAGGCTCCTGGGATGTTAGAAGGAGTGGCTGTAGGAATGATGACATTGTGGCTATGAATGCAAAGATCATTAAAGTTGCTGACAGCAAATGTTCAGAGTCATCTGAATTGAACATAGATCACAATATTTGCGTTCTCAAGTCTGTGTTCATATGTATACTTCCATACGAACTTTTTTTTTTGTTCGTGTATATCAAGTTATATTGCATTCGCATGAATTGTATGTTTTTTAAATTAAGGCATTTTTAACATGGTGGTTTTTCATAGGCCTTTCAGATTATATTATACTTGGTAGTGACATCTTGAGTTAAAAAATGATTCTCTCATACATCACTGAAAGCATGTCAAGGCCACATATGCTGCCAACATCTGCAGATGTTCACCTCTGTTGTTCATCTCTGCTATAGGAAATGTATATGTTTATCTCTCAGAATGTTTGGTAATATGTTTATTGTTTGTGATGTGTGTCTATGTATGTATTAACACGATGTACTGAACGGGGGTGAGAATAGCTTGAGCTACCTCATCCCTTTGTGTGTATTTTACCTCAATAAACTTATTTCAATTTCAATCTCTGCTGTTCACCTGTGCTGTTCACCAGCCTCCCGAGCAAGCACCCATCTCGTGTGCCCTCAACTATCCAGCAGTCTTTCCTCCCTATCCCTCCCCTCTCGTGGTCAACACTTCCCGCTGTGCGAGTTATAAGTTAAACCTTAAATCAGGTCCTTGACAGCCCGGCAAACATTATCCTGCCAGGGCCTGTCTGGGCCGCAGCCAAGCCCAGTAAATCTTCCCACGATAAAGTAACTGGAAGCCCAGTGCTCAATTACCACCCTGCTTCTCAAAATACACACCGCCAAGACTTGGGAATAACATGCAAGATATTTATTCTCTCTCTCAAGTGGCCAAGACTAATCCGAGGCCAGAGAGAGAGAGCAAGCAAACACGGCTAGCTAAAGCATCTGGTGGGAAAATAAACCGGTGTGTGTGTTTTATTCCCGTCGTTCTGGTTCTGGCTACGTCTTAGCTTGTATTGACGGTGCAATATGAAACCTTTGAAGGGGTCTTGGCTGGGACCTGAAGCGAACAAGGAAAAGTTGTACTGGTGTCTGGTGAAGCCAAGATAAGAATGTGTCTTCGGTTTGTCGAAGTTGTTTGTCAACGGTAGTGATGCTAGTAGCACATACTTATAGGAGGCTCAATATCCGTAAGTTGTGAGTGCCTCCAGGCTGTGAGTGCCTCCAGGCTGTGAGTGCCTCCAGGCAGTGAGTGCTTCACTACGTGTACACGGTTCTTACCATCGAAGCACCTGCATGAAACCTTGATGTTGTTGTTGTTATAGATTCAGCTATTCGTAACAAGTTCCAAGTAGCACGGGCTATGGTGAGCCCGTAACTTACCTGGCACAGGAGCGAGGCTGTGTCTATGTGGATGAAACCTTGAAATGTTAACTGTTCTTATAAGAATGCCGGCGGCATTTGAAACCCCTACCAAGGCGGTGAAGGGAAGGAAACTGTCAGGGAAAAAGCGCCAAGCCATTACGACTATGTAGCACTGGGAAGGGGGTCAGGATAAGGATTTGGGCTGGGACGGGGTGGGGAAGGAATGGTGCCCAATCACTTGGTGGACATTCGGGGATTGAACACCGACCTGCATGAAGCGAGACCGTTGTTCTACCGTCCAGCCCAAGTGATTGGGCTAGACAACTTTTAAATCAAACTTTGCAATATAGACTACTACCATTCAACTATTTGCCATACCAAACCACTACCAAGAAAACGCCTGCGTTTTGAAACAAACATTGCAATACAGATTACTGCCTTACCTTGAGATGCTTCCGGGGCTTAGCGTCCCCGCGGCCCGGTCATCGACCAGGGGCCAGATTCACGAAAGCACTTACGCAAGCACTTACGAACGTGTACATCTTTCGTCAATCTTTGACGGCTTTGGTTACATTTATTAAACAGTTTACAAGCATGAAAACTTCCCAATCAACTGTTGTTATTGTTATAAACAGCCTCCTGGTGCTTCGGAGCTCATTAACTGTGAAATAATTGTAAACAAAGCCGCCAAAGATTGAGAAAAGATGTACAGGTTCGTAAGTGCTTGCGTAAGTATTTTCGTGAATCTGGCCCCAGGCCTCCAATGCCATTTCAATGTTTGCCGATTAGGGAGACCAAACTGTATCTTGCTATATTGAATAACAATATTAGGAAAGGTGATAAGAGCCGGGGTGGGGGGGGGTGGGGAGGTAATTAAATACCTTGCAGGTATGTAATTAGCTGACTTAATTGATGAGACATGACCAGCAACTACCTCGACCTTCCGTGTCCGGTTGAAGATCGTGTTTCGTCAACGGATATGTCAAGAATGCTGCCTTGAAAACCGACCCCGTAGAAAACGGAGGCGTTGGCGAAGATAATGTTTTGCGAAGGGAGAGAGAGGGAGGTAGGGAGAGGGAGGGGGAGGTAGGAAGAGGGAGGGGGAGGTAGGGAGAGCGAGAGAGGGGGGTGTAGCGGCATTCCTTGGCGTCGTCAGTGGTATTGCAAATGGTTCTTGGCTAAACTGTTAGTGATTTCTTCACAAATGTTTAAGCAAGATCAGCAAACAAGGAGACAGCAATAGTGAGAGTTGCAGCGGCTAGCGCCTCGTAAGGCCGTCGTAACACAATGGCCTTACGATGTAGGGCTATCGTAAGACGTCTCGTAAGACAGTCTTCGTACAGCCACTAGTACGCGTAGCGTTTCGGGCAAGTCCTTAATCCTATGGTCCCTGGAATACGATCCCTGCCGCGAAGAATCGTTTTTTCATCCAAGTACACATTTTACTGTTGCGTTAAACAGAGGCTACAGTTAAGGAATTGCGCCCAGTAAATCCTCCCCGGCCAGGATACGAACCCATGACATAGCGCTCGCGGAACGCCAGGCGAGTGTCTTACCACTACACCACGGAGACGTGTTTTATTGCAATGTATTGCAATAACAAAAAACTAAATTATACGAGTTAATCGAATAAATTTTTGTTAACACCAACTATTTGCTTGGCATTACTACTGTGATGATATAATGTAATATATTATTAAATTACAAGTATATTACTTGTAATTACGCAGGACTCGTAATTCTGTGGCCCGGGTTCGATTCCCGATCCAGGTAGAAACAATAGGCAAAGTATCTTTCACCCCTGAATGCCCGTGTTACCTAGCAGTAAATAGGTACCTGGGTGTTAGACAGCTGTTACGGAGCTGCTTCCTGGTGTGTGTGTGTGTGTGTGTGTGGGGGGGGGGGGGGTTGAACTAGTTGGATAGTTACAGTTGATTGACAGTTAAGAGGCGGGCCGAAAGAGCAGAGCTCAACCCCCGCAAGAACAACTAGGTAATGTGTCAACCCGTTCTCGCAAATTTAATAAGTCAATATTGACTTATTAAATATGTGCATAGGTGACATACTTAACATAATAGATACCCTTAAAAAAATTCATAGAAAACTACACACACACACACACACCGAGGCCCCTTGTCTCCGAGGGGTCATTAGACTGGGAGGTCACCGGGGGGGGGGGGGAGGTCAGTCAGGTCACGGGAGAACAGAGTGAAAGAGAGGTCAACTTATCGCTTCATCAGTCTCATCCAGGGATGAAAGGACGGCCCCGCTGGCTGAGCTACCCGTCAACACCCTACACAAATACATCAGCAGGACCCAAAGCTTGTTATACCTTGCGGTTACCTCGCCATGGTTCCTAGGATCAACGTCCCCGCGGCCCGGTCTCCGGTTAGGCCTCCTGGTTGGTTGTCTGGTCAACCAGGCTGTTGGACGCGGCTGGTCGCAGTTGCTGGCATGAATATTACGACGTTATAATTCTTCTATACATTTTTCTCATGTTCACATTGAAGTAAGTTTATTGAAACCATAAAATATATTCCAATAGTATTGAATAGTTTAGGTTATTTGGTTAGATTAGGTCGGGTTAGGTCAGGATTAGTTAGGTCAGGATTGGTTAAGGGAGGTTATGATAGGTTAGATCAGGTTAACAGGTGACTGGGAGTGGCACGGAACAGGAGACTGGGAGGGGACATGGAACAGGAGAGTGGGAGGGGACATGGAACAGGAGACTGGGAGGGGACATGGAACAGAAGAGTGGGAGGGGACATGGAACAGGAGACTGGGAGGGAACATGGAACAGGAGACTGGGAGGGGACATGGAACAGGAGACTGGGAGGGGACATGGAACAGGAGACTGGGAGGGGACATGGAACAGGAGACTGGGAGGGGACATGGAACAGGAGACTGGGAGGGGACATGGAACAGGAGAGTGGGAGGGGACATGGAACAGGAGACTGGGAGGGGACATGGAACAGGAGACTGGGAGGGGACATGGAACAGGAGACTGGGAGGGGACATGGAACAGGAGACTGGGAGGGGACATGGAACAGGAGACTGGGAGGGGACATGGAACAGGAGAGTGGGAGGGGACATGGAACAGGAGACTGGGAGGGGACATGGAACAGGAGACTGGGAGGGGACATGGAACAGGTGAATGGGGAAGGCTGTGAGGAATGACATGGGTAACTGACAGGTGACATTATTAAAAGACAATCAGGATATATTTTACTCTTCGTCTCTTCCTTTTCATTATTCTCCCCCGCCCCTTCCACCCCATTTCCCCTTTCACTCTTTAAACGGCATCCCTTTTTTCTTCCTTCCTTTCCTCCGAGTTCTTTTCATAATATCTTTCCCTTCTAGAATACTCTATTCCCACCTTTCATTTACTACCATTTCAGCTATTCCAATTTTTTGTCTCTGTTGATTCCATTCCTTTTTCTGTACCCTCCCATTAATTGTACCATTCCATTATTTGTAAACAAAATTCTATTAAATACACACAGTAGTAAGACCTTTTTTATGTAACAGTTATGTGATATATTAATAACTTGAGCTTACGAACACAGGAGGCCTGGTCGACGACCGGGCCGCGGGGACGCTAAGCCCCGGAAGCACCTCAAGCACCTCAAGGTAGTAAAATAACTATAACAACCTTCTGTGGCCGATTTCTAAGATGTACTTATAAATACTTTTGAAAAGTTTGAAAAGTGCATAGTTGGTACAAAGTACCAACTATGCACTTTTAGCTTTTTTCACAGGTGGGTACAGGAATAGATGACTGTTGAAACTATTTAGCAGACTGAGAGCTTTCCCTTCATATAGCTCATGATAAGTCTTACGAACCCTGCTACACACACACACACACACACACACACACACACACACACACACACACACACACACACACACACACACACACACACACACACACATACACAGTTTCAAGTGTAGATATGATAGAGCCCAGTAGGCTCAGGAATCTGTACACCAGTTGATTGACGGTTGAGAGGCGGGACCAAAGAGCCAGAGCTCAACCCCCGCAAGCACAATTAGGTGAGCACACACACACACACACACACACACACACACACACACACACACACACACACACACACACACACACACACACACACACACACACACACACACATACAATGAGAAGGTGGTGGAGGCCAAGACCGTCAGTAGTTTCAAAGCGTTATATGACAAAGAGTGCTGGGAAGACGGGACACTACGAGCGTAGCTCTCATCCTGTAACTACACTTAGGTAATTACACTTAGGTAATTACACACACACACACACACACACACACACACACACACACACACACACACACACACACACACACACACACACACACAGGAAATCACAATTAATGTGATAAATCCCTGAGAAAATCATTGGAGCGTGACGGGAAATCGAACAAGCATCCTGGGGACCGTGGTTCACAGCCTAGGCGAACGTCTAAGGGAATAACCAGGATGCTGGTTCGAGCCCGGTTCTGTTTCAATGATTTTCTCTTACCCTACTGGTTTCCCTTGGAACACGATCCGCCGATCGGCCAATTACCAGTTGATCAATTACTGCTGGGCGAACAGTTACTAAGGATTAGCGCCCCCTGGTCAGGACTCGAAGCAGGATTTAGTCACTCGCGAGGCGCAGGGCGAGTATGTCGCCAGTACGCCACCATGCAGCAGGGACTGTCAGCCCTGCTGACGGAAGACACACATAAGATATGTACGCCATTGTACAGGTAAACCTGATTGGCACTTCTGATTGGGACTTCTGATTAGCACTTCTGATTGGCTTCCTCTATAACCCACTGTACTTTACGTAGTGAAATATATCACAAACATGGTCATTCCTCCCCCCCTCCCAATCCTCTTGGATTCCCCACATACACCCCACCTTGGTATTTCCCCACACCTCCTCCCCCCTCAACCCCAGCCCCACCCCCCTCCCCCCTCAACCCCAGCCCCATCCTCCCCCCCCCCTCCCCCAAGAGGTGCATACCATATTACTTGCAGGTGGGTGAGAGAGAGACAGACCACTGATACAGGATTAAGATCCTTATCCTTCGCCTCCAGATGCACTCCCTCAAGGAAAGGATTAGGGGTGTTTGCCATCGCTTCTAACAGCAATTGTTCCCCAACTTTCGAGCCGCGGTCAGTCTGAAGTGGTTGGGCAATTTTTTTTTTTTTTCCGTTTTATAAGGTGATAAATTTTAGTATGTTCATATTAGGATTTTTTTTATAACGTGGTTTGTATGATTATTATTATTATTATGATTATTATTATTATTATTATTATTATTATTATTATTATTATTATTATTTAACACTTGTTTTCGTTGGAGATTGACATGTTTAACATGTTAAATAAATTCTGTTGAAGGAACAGAATTGGTGTTGACAACGGTTTTGATCGGACGAAACGTTCATCTTCCATTTCTCTGTAGATTTTCCGCAAATTCTATTGAATTATAGCAAAATGTATATATATTGATATGTTGGAAAATGTTTATACTTCTATTAACATCGTTATCTTCTCATTAAATACTAGATGCCTTCTTGACACAGTGCTAATTCTGCGGTACTAAGATCCTCATAAGAATGTTTCCATAGCAAGTGGACGGCATTCCACTCCAATCCAATCTTTTCCCAATCACGTGATATATATCAAGGATATCCTAATTATCCTTCAGTAAATTAGCAACGCCTACTTCTGAAGGATAATTAGGATATCCTTGATATATATATATCACGTGATTGGGAAAAGTCATTGAAAAACCAAGTCATCCTTGGACCAAGTCCATTCCATCCAGCGGTCGACCCCAAAGATGCAGTCATCGATTTTAACATTCTCTTCATTCAAAACAGAACCGTTCTCCAATATAAATTAATATTATTATGTATTAGCATATTGTGCATGTTTAGGCATTGGTTAGGTTAGGTGTTTAGGTTCTGTTGGCGATGGAAAGGCTGAGAACAGTATTGGACTTATCGCTATCTTCCTGGTCACTATCAACATGTCACTATGGTCACTATCAACATGTCACTATCAACGTGTCACTATCCCTGTCGACACCATTGTGTTTGGGGGTCAGGATAGGAGGGCATCGAGGCTAACCGAGCCAGGTAGCGGAGTGTGCCTGCAGGGTCGAGTTGTAGCTCTTGTACCACGCCTTTCTAACCATCGGTTGCCACAAGTATTAACTGCCACCCAATTTTTTTTTCTCTTATCATATGTACTACATATATATATTTTTTCACACGAGCCCAAGGATGCAGCCCGCAACAGCTGACAGGGTCCCAGGTAGCTATTTACCGCTAGGTGAACAGAGGCATCAGGTGTGTGATTATAGTTGAAGATTCAGGTGTTTACTGTGGGGGTTAGAATACCTGACTACCCCGACCACCACCAATTACAGGGTTGCCAAACGTGTATACTACCCAGCTAATCAACTTGGTTAACCTCCTAGTATACCTCCCAGTACTTCAGTATTGTATACCACCCAATCAACCAATATTCATCTACCATCATCTACCACCATCAACAAAACGTGTGTACTCGACCAATCTTCACTGTCTACCACAACACCAATCAACACCCCCTGCTACTACCCTATTCTGTCTATCGAACTACCACCATCTCTACAATCCGGTGAACCTGCACTATCAACTAACAATAGTCCACCAGAGTCTACCAATCAATCAACCATCCAACCACACAAAGCGGGACCAATCAATCATCCAGTCACTATTATTACCAACCAACCAATCACCACACTCCAGTCGCATGTGTTTCATCCAAACCCAGAATGATTGTAACTCTGTCAGTCATGAGAATATTGTACCACACACACACACACACACACACACACACACAATATATGCGAACAAGCTTGAATTATCCTCCAAGCCAAATATGCAACTGAAAACTCCACACCCCCCAGAAGGATTCAAACCCAGACAGCCAGGAGCACTATGCAACTGGCGTACTCGGTACCTTAACCACTCGACCAATTTGTATCATGGTACAGAGGTGTGTGTGAGGACCAACACTGAGGAGGCAGCGGGTGTACAGGTTTGGAAGGTGGAGGTGTGTATTTCACTATGAATATATGATTAACAAAGTATGACAGAATTTTTTGAATTTTGCATAATGCTGCTCGCTGTCCCTACAAAAATAATCCTGAGATCAGTTAATAAGATTGTGTAAGATTTGTCATGAGAGGGGGTCTCATTGGTATTGTATCAAGTGGCACTCGTGTCATTTATGACAACTCTGACACAGAGATGATGGGCACGTACCCAAGAGTAATTATTGTTAATAATCGGGTGAGGTTAGCCCGAAGCGTCTGACAGCCAACATCAGATTGATAAAGATATTTTAATTTATAAATATAGATTAAATGTAATATATTGCCCCGTTCCATATTTATTGTGCAGAACATATCAAAGAAAACTATATAAAGTCTTTAGGGTCCACTTAAGGAGGCTCCTATTTATACCCAGCCAAAATCATTCATACGTTTGTCTGACCTTCGCTTGAAACATCTCCAGCGATCGTATGTCTATCACGTTAGCCTGTAATTTGCACCATAAATCAACCACCTTGTTTCCTAACCAGTATTTACCCAGGTCTTTCCTGAATCTAAACATACCCAATTTGTATCCCCCTGTTTCGTGTCGATATATTTAGCATCATGTTAATAGTCTCTTTGTTATACGCCTTTATCCTTCTGTTTTGTGTATTCTTAACTCGTATCTATAATCGTTCACCCGCTTATATCGCTTTGTTTAATTTAAGGTATACTTAGATTGGGTAAGGTATACTTAGATTGGGTAAGGTATACTTAGATTGGGTAAGGTATACTTAGATTGGGTAAGGTATACTTAGATTGGGTAAGGTATACTTAGATTGGGTAATGTATACTTAGATTGGGTAAGGTATACTTAGATTGGGTAAGGTATACTTAGATTGGGTAAGGTATACTTAGATTGGGTAAGGTATACTTAGATTGGGTAATGTATACTTAGATTGGGTAAGGTATACTTAGATTGGGTAAGGTATACTTAGATTGGGTAAGGTATACTTAGATTGGGTAAGGTATACTTAGATTGGGATATAATAGGGTTAATATGTTGGGTTAAGGTAAATTTGACTAGTTTAGGTAAGGTTAGGTAATGTTGAGGTTATCTTGAGATGATTTCGGGGCTTTAGTGTCCCCGAGGCCCGGTCCTCGACCAGGCCTCCACCCCCTAGGAAGCAGCCCGTGACAGCTGACTAACACCCAGGTACCTATTTTACTGCTAGGTCACAGGGGCATAGGGTGAAAGAAACTCTGCCCATTGCTTCTCGCCGGCGCCTGGGATCGAACCCAGGACCACAGGATCACAAGTCCAGCGTGCTGTCCGCTCGGCCGACCGGCTCCCGAATCCCGAATCCCGACCGGCTCAGAGTTCAGAAGCGGACATAATGCTGCGTCTGGCAGCTCAGCACGAGGGCAAGGTGTGATGGGTAGGGCGGCTGAGGTTAAGGCAAGGTGATGGGTATAGGTAGACAGAGGGCAAGGCAAGGTGATGGGTATAGGTAGACAGAGGGCAAGGCAAGGTGATGGGTATAGGTAGACAGAGGGCAAGGCAAGGTGATGGATGGGCAGAGGGCAAGACAAGAGTCGGCCAGGACAGGGAGCGATGGGGTGGGGTGGGGGAGGGGGGTGTTGGGGTAGGGTAGGGGGGGGGTGTGCCCGCCAACACAGTCTCATCTACCAGCTGTTGTTCTCTGCCACCGCCAGGAGCACCATGTCCGCACCCCCCCCCCCCCTTGCCCCCCCTCCCCACACAGGTGAGGGGAAGGTAGGGAAGTTTCTGAGAAAGGGTGGGGGGGAGAGAAGGGGGGTAGGATGTAACAGGGGTAGATGGTAGGGGAGATGATGTTACTATGAAGAGAGAGGGGAGGTTATCTTGAGATGATTTCGGGGCTTAGCGTCCCCGCGGCCCGGTCCTCGACCAGGCCTATGTTGGCTTGAGGACATGATTCCGAGGTCCAAAACAGCTCCTGGTATGATTCATGTTTCTTGCGGGGCTGTTGTAGAGGCTTATAGGCCTAGGACAATAAATTAATAAAAAAAAAAGCCTTTAAGAAAGACTGGGTTGGCTCTACCGCTGTCCAGACGCGAGACTTGTAACTGGCCAGGACCTTGTTGTTGTTATAGATTCAGCTACTCGGAACAAGTTCCAAGTAGCACGGGCTATGGTGACCCCGTAACTTACCTGGCACAGGAGTGCTGGCGATGAGTCACAATAACGTGGCTAAAGTATGTTGAACAGACCACACACACTAGAAGGTGAAGGGACGACGACGTTTCGGTCCGTCCTGGACCATTCTCAAGTCGAGTCCAGCACCACAGGAGTGGCGAGAAGCGCCCCGGGAATCGCTGGCCGCAGCAACACATCTGCAACGCGGAACAGCCCACTCTTGCAATGGTCTATTAATTTGACCTGACGAGATAATTAAGTTGCACATGTAATCAGGACGAAGGACGCACATACATCAGGTGCAGTCGAGGTACCTGTTCAGTACCTGTTTGTTGTTGTTGTTTAAGATTCGCTACCTGGAACATAAAGTTCCAAGTAGCACGGGCTATGGTGAGCCCGTAGTGGACTTGTCATTACCTGTGTGTGTGTGTGTGTGTGTGTGTGTGTGTGTGTGTGTGTGTGTGTGTGTGTGTGTGTGTGTGTGTGTGTGTGTGTGTCTGGGATGCTCTCGGACGCAGGTTCGAATCCTCGTCACGGCCCTTGTGGATTTGTTCGTGTGTGTGTGTGTACTATTTGTGTCTGCAGGCTGGAGCTCTTGGACCCCGCCTTTCAAACCAATCTATTTTTACTCTATTGTATCTACTTCATATATTTCTCATTAACACACACAACCACATCCCCAGGAAGCAGCCCGTGGCAGCTGTCTAATTCCCAGGTACCTATTTACTGCTAGGTTAACAGGAGCATCTAGGTGAAAGAAACTCTGCCCATTTGTTTCCACCTCCGCCGGGAATTACTATTATTAATAGTTAGGAATATTATATAGTTAGGAATATAATTAATAATAGGAATTATAGAAAACAGAGAATTACCCAACTGTTGGAAGAAGGAAAATGTGGTACTAATTTTCACGGAAGGAGATAGAGAAGAGGCACTTCAGACCAGTATCACTGACAAGCAAGCCTTGTAAAGTACTCGAAAGAATAAGGATGGCAAGACTAGTCATATGCCTCATTAAACAAAAATAATGTGGGACAGAGAAAGTTTGCATATTTTTGGACTGTCAGAAAGCCTTTGATGCTGTACCTCACGAGATTGCTAAATGAACTCCAGAGTCAGGTGGAAGTAGCGGAAAAACACTGATGTGAGACAAAGAATTACCTAACAGACAGGAGTCAGAGTCAAAGTGAGGGAGGGACTGGCGTAGGGAAACAAGCGGAGTACCTCAAGGTCACATACAACTTCTCTTTTAGGTAAATAACTTATCTACAGGAGTTGAATCCTGTATGTCGGTGTTTGCAAGCGATGCAAAACAAAGGAGAACAGCTGTGACAGATGAGGATTGTAAGATTCTCCGAGGACGACATGAACTGTAGAGTTGGTCTGAGAAATGGCTGTTGAAGTTCAACACCAGCAAGTGTAAGGTGATGGAAATGCGAACAGATAACAGGAGACCAAAAGGACCGTACACGATGAAGGGGAACTACCTCCTTATAACGACTAGAGAACGAGACCTGGTAGTGAACCCCCAGACCTAACGCCAGAGGCTCATGTGAATAGAATAACATCAGCAGCATACTATACACTAACAAAAGTTAGAACATCATCCAGGAACCTAAATAAGAAGGCATTTAGATCGTTGTACACCTACCTACATGAGACCAGTTTTAGAGTATGCAGCCCCCGTCGTGGAGTCCCATCTTCAGAAACACAAAAACTCGAAACAAAATTCAAAAGATTTCATCCTCTCTTCTCTCCTTTCTTTCTCACTCTGTTATCTTCTTCTTCCTCCCATATCTCTCTTCCCCCCATCTCTCTCCTCCCCCCATCTCTCTCTTCCCCCCATCTCTCTCTCCCCCCATCTCTCTCTTCCCCCCATCTCTCTCTTCCCCCCATCTCTCTCCTCCCCCCATCTCTCTCTTCCCCCCCATCTCTCTCCTCCCCCCATCTCTCTCCTCCCCCCATCTCTCTCTTCCCCCCCATCTCTCTCCTCCCCCCATCTCTCTCCTCCCCCCTTCCCTCTCTTCCCCCCTTCCCTCTCCTCCCCTTTCAACCTATAAGGCAGGTGGTCACCTCAGATCCCCAGCGAGTCTGAGCATCCGTTAAAGGGCGCCACAGGACCTATTACGACCGTCAAAAGATGTGTTTAAAGTGCCATTAGCAAGCCTCGTGGCCTTTAAGGCAGAAGACGCAGCTGCGGTCAACAGCAGCAGCAGCTTAACCATCGTCACCCGTAGGACACCTGTCTCGCAGGTGTTGTCGACGCGCACCTGTAGACACGTGTATTGGAGTAGTAGTTGCCGCTGTGAATACTCCATACGGCTACTCTCAGCAACCACCTCTCAGCGTTGAAGGTGTAGAGGCGGAGTGGGACTGACGAAGGCGCAGGACACGCCGAACTAACCATATGCGGGACGTTGATTTTATGGTGTTTTATTTGTGTTTGGAGTGACGTCAACTGGTGTTTGATGCTGGGGGAGAGGGGGGAGAGGCAGGGGGGGGGGGAGGGGGAGAGGCAGGGGGGTGGGGGGGAGGCAGGGACAGTAAGGGTGTGTGTGAGGGAGTGGGTATTCACCGATATATACTAGCTTAGGTAATTGACGCGCGCGACCCCCCTCCTGAAGGCGACATACGCCTGACCCCTGAAGGAGACATACGCCTGACCCCTGAAGATGACTCGAGGTTCTAACGACCAAAACATTGTGTGGGTGTAATAATTGGCTTTAATAAAATATACGAATATTGTACCCCCCCCCCCCCTCCCCTATGTAGCCACTGTAATCTGGTGCTCTGTATTTTGTCCCTGACGAATACTGTCATTTTGAGGCATAATGGCGTCTTATGGTCGTGTGTGCAGGTTGGTTATGTGAAAGCGAGTGGTGGGGAGGCTTGTGTGGCTTGAGTAACTCCCTCCTTCCCCCCCTCCCTTATTCTCGACATTCTCTCCCTTCTCTTTCCTCCTTTCCCTTCCATCTTCTCCTACCTTTTCGTCCTTCCCACCTACCTGTTCCTCCATCACTTTTTTTTTTCTAAGCTACAGGGATCTCCAGGGACCAGAAGCCTCTCCTTCCCCCCTACCATCCTACTCTACACTTCCCTTTCATCTACTACATCTCCTACTACCCCCTCCACGTCTACTCCTCTACCCCATGTCTACCCGTCTCCCCTTGTCTACTCTCCCCCCCCCCCTTACCCTTGTGTCACAGCCCACCTACGTCGCTGAGAGGAACATGAGGCTTAAAATAACTTAATTCAGTTCTCTTCATTTTTCCCTGTCGCCTGGAAGGCCATTATCTCGCCTCAATCCTAACACTCCCCTCCCCCTCCCACCTTCCCTCCCCCCCCCTTTCACATCCCGTCCCACATGGTCCCCCCTTCCCTCCCTGCCCTTCCCAGCCCCTCTCTCCTGTCCATGTATGCTGCAACACACACACACACACACACACACACACACACACACACACACACACACACACACACACACACACACACACACACACACACACACATATGGAATTCATCGGCATTCAGAAACTTGTGTAAAGAATCATTCAGAACTTTGTATACCACATATGTCAGGCCAATCCTGGAGTATGCAGCCCCAGCATGGAGTCCATATCTAGTCAAGGATAAGACTAAACTGGAAAAGGTTCAAAGGTTTGCCACCAGACTAGTACCCGAGCTGAGAGGTATGAGCTACGAGGAGAGACTACGGGAATTAAACCTTACTTCGCTGGAAGACAGAAGAGTTAGGGGGGACATGATCACCACATTCAAGATTCTGAAGGGGATTGATAGGGTAGATAAAGACAGTCTATTTAACACAAGGGGAACACGCACAAGGGGACACAGGTGGAAACTGAGTGCCCAAATGAGCCACAGAGATATTAGAAAGAACTTTTTTAGTGTCAGAGTGGTTGACAAATGGAATGCATTAGGAAGTGATGTGGTGGAGGCTGACTCCATACACAGTTTCAAGTGTAGATATGACAGAGCCCGATAGGCTCATGAATCTGTACACCTGTTGATTGACGGTTGAGAGGCGGGACCAAAGAGCCAGAGCTCAACCCCCGCAAACACAACTAGGTGAGTACAACTAGGCGAGTACACACACACACACACACACACACACACACACACACCTGTTGAGAGGCGGGACCAAAGAGCCAGAGTTCAACCCCCACAAGGACAATTATGTGAGTACAATTAGGTAAGTTTTCACACACACACACACACACACACACACACACACACACACACACACACACACACACACACACACACACACACACACACACGAGGTTGTGGGGCCTCGTAGCCTGGTGGATAGCGCGCAGGACTCGTAATTCTGTGGCGCGGGTTCGATTCCCGCACGAGGCAGAAACAAATGGGCAAAGTTTCTTTCACCCTAAGTGCCCCTGTTACCTAGCAGTAAATAGGTACCTGGGAGTTAGTCAGCTGTCACGGGCTGCTTCCTGGTGTGTGTGTGTGTGTGTGTGTGTGTGAGATGTGGAAAAAAAAAGTAGTTAGTAAACAGTTGATTGACAGTTGAGAGGCGGGCCGAAAGAGCAAAGCTCAACCCCCGCAAAAACACAACTAGTAAACACACACACACACACACAATATCGTGTCAGCAAGGCGGATAGCCCTTGCTTGATACCAGGTTGATACCAGGTATCAACCAGCCCGCCTGCTATCATAACTGGTACTGTATTTCCCATTTCCAATCTTTTTCCTCCACTTGCACCATCTTCTTTACTAACCCAAAAGTCAAAAATATAAATAAATAAATAAATAATAATAATTTTTTATTATCACCCTCGCCTTTCCCTTTTCTCAGCCCCTCCCCCCCCTCTCTCTCTCTTTATCAGGGGAAAGCGCCATGCCATTACGGCTATATAGCACTGGGAAGGAGGTCAGGATAAGGATTTGGGATGGGACAGGGGGGGAAGGAATGGTGCCCAACCACTTGTGGACGGTCGGGGATTGAACGTCGACATGCATATTTACTATTTTTTTCAATTTTATTTACCTCCCCCCCCCCTCCCCTAAGATTTCTCAGGGTTCACTCTGAAAAGCTTCTGGAGTTTACATTTTTGTTTAAAATTCCTTAACCATTTCTTCCAAGATGTTCCCGAGTCGTTACAGACGAAGGGGGAACACAAATCACCGTACAACGACAACCTTGTTAAGTCGTCGACGATAACGGAACACCTGCAGGAAGACACCTCAAAGGAGGTCCCGGAACGACCAGACGACTCTGTGGGGAGGGGGGGGGGGTTAAGGGTCGTTTGTGGCTTACACGACCTGTAACGACTCGGTTAATGCAGTTGGTTCAGAGCCGGACGACCAGACAGACAGACAGGTCGGTGGGGCGGGTTAATGGACCTGTGACAGATGGCTATTTTTTTTTATTATCCTCTTTGCCTTACGGGTAATTAACACGAGCGGTAGTTTTCTCACCAGGTGAACAGTTGTTTCTTGGGAAGAGAGAAGAGGAGGAGAAAGGAAATAAGAATAGGAATAATCAAACCAAACAAACAGCTACAGCAGAAGAATGTTATATATAGAGAGGAATAAAAGGGGGGTACCACCTCTGGTGCAAGGGGACCCATAGCCTCGGAGAAGAAAATAATGAGTACTCCGAGAAGACCTTGTGGATCCTCACTGAACACTTTGATATTGGAATAAAGGGATAAATGATGAATAAATGTAGACATAACCGTAGAAGCAGGAGTGATAGGGTGGTCCAGTTTAGGGGCCCCCGTCTTGGGAGGGCCCCGTCTTGGGAGGGCCCTTCGGAGACCACCAGGATAGAGGGGGCTGGCCTCCCTCGAGCCTCTAACCCTGACACATTCTTCCCGATGGTTGGCAACGGACAGGCTGTTGCTAGGGCCTTCCACGTGATAAGGGGAAGGGGGGGGGGGGGTCGTATATAGGATTATATATATACCTCAAAGGCTCATATAGGTACTGATAGATAAGCGCAGAGACCAGAAGTCTTCGTCTGAATTTACCTGTGACACACACACACTAGTGGTCACGTCGCTGGACAGGAAGCCGGCGGCTAGTCAACTGTAACACCTCCCCGCTATACTTGTTGCCTTATCTCGACCTACTATAAACTCTCTATACCCCCCATCCCCCCTATCCCCCTCCCATCCGACTCTTCCATACCATTCCATCCTTCCCCTCGAAATGAGGTGTATAGATGTGAACCAAGAGAACGCCAACATATCGGAGCATTGTGATAACATTGACCTGAGGACCCTTCATGTGGTGCCCTTCTAGGGTATATATTGGCCTATGTGGGGGGGGGGGGGAGGGGGACGGCAGTGCTCTCTCTCTCTCTCTCTCTCTCTCTCTCTCTCTCTTTCTCTCTTTCTCTCTTTCTCTCTCTCTCTCTCTCTCTCTCTCTCTCTCTCTCTCTCTCTCTTTCTCTCTCTTTCTCTCTCTCTCTCTCTCTCTCTCTCTCTCTCTCTCTCTCTCTCTCTCTCTCTCTCTCTCTCTCTCTCTCTCTCTCTCTCTCTCTCTCTCTCTCTCTCTCTCTCTAAGTGCATGCTTTTACAGTTATAAGCGAACGCGAACCGGTTGGACAGCCGGGGATCGAACGCCGACCCTGCAGCATGAAGCCAGGTCGGTGCGTTAGATCTGCATGACTATTGCTTCGATCATGCAAGATTATAGTGTGTGTAGTATAGTGTATATATACTACACACACTATACTATATAGTGTGTATAGATTATAGTGTGTGTGTGTGTTGTGGAGTATTACTGTGTGTCTTGCACAGTCTCTCATACTGTGTACCGTGTCTGGTCACTCGTGTGTGTGGCTCCTCCATACACCGCGTGTATAGTGACTTCGGTATTGTGGTCACTGTACTAGCATCAATGTGGGGGGGGGGGTACCAGATGTAGTTTCAGTAGCATAAATCGTTATCTTGTGCAATAATACACAACTAAAGATACCAAGACTGCGATCAAGACATTGATGATAAGGGGGGGGGGTGTAAAAAAAAAAAGAAGCTAGCAGAGCATCACCAGGGGAGATGAACCGGGCATCATCATCATCTCTTGCTCCATCACTGCCAGCATCCCAAACACCCTGAGTCTGACGCCTGACAACCGCGAGACACCTACCGACATTCCAAAGGGGGTGGGAGTGCGGCCTTTCCATACTCTTAATTACCATACACCTGACGAGGTAAGTCTACTACGGGCTCACCATAGCCCGTGCTACTTGCAACTTTTTGTTCCAAGTAGCGAATCTTATTAAACAATAACATGCCCTAGATAGCTGCTGAAAGAGAGAGAGAGAGAGAGAGAGAGAGAGAGAGAGAGAGAGAGAGAGAGAGAGAGAGAGAGAGAGAGAGACTGTCTATATATATACCTTGCCGTGGGAGGGCCTTGCAGAGGGGTGTAGCAGCTTGTTGTGGGTGGTCAAGTATCGTGTTACTTTTTTGAGAGTTGGTATGGGTGGGTGGGGGGGGGGGGGGGAAGGTTGATGTGATTGGGCATCCTGAGGCAGATAAAGGGAAGATTAAGCTGTTATGGGTGGTCTTTTGACCCAGCTTGTGGATATAGGTGTTTCGGAAGTTGCTGTGGGGGTTGTGGCCTTGTTGTGGTGGTTGTAGGGGGGGGGGTCGTTAAGGGACCGTCAGTGGCTGTTATTTTTCTCATGGTTGTCGTGGTCGTATTAATAACCCTGTTGACAACGACCTCTGATTGCTTTTCTCTATTTAGTCGTTCATGATCTTGCCATGCTTGGTCAATATATATATATATATATATATATATATATATATATATATATATATATATATATATATATATATATATATATATATAATATATTTGACCGTCCTGTGCTATGGAGAGTTTTGATATCTCACAGTTCTATAGCTGCGCCTGATATCTCACAGCAGGTATATAAGCTCTCTCCCCCCCCAGCCGTCAGCAGACAGACAGACAGACAGAGACAGACAGGCAGGCAGGCAGGCAGACAGACAGACAGACAGGCACAGTCAGGCGAGAAGGTCTGCGAGGGCTGAGAACTGGTCGGGTTTCTGGGAGTAGGTTAATAGCAGCATGAATGCTTGTTCTGTAGGCCGAGGCTCCATCATCCTGACTACTGCTGTTGACTCGGAGTGCGGGTTTGTTTGAGGGGATAAAAGCCCTTCAACCTGTGCACGGTTGTTAAGGTTCATTGTTCTATCAGTAAGCCTTTTTTTGTCCCCCTGAACGTACGTCAGTGGTAAACTTTTCAGGGTATATGCACCATGAAGTGAGCCACGCCTCTCGGTGCATACATTCTCTCTCTTTCTCTCTCTTTCCCATTACGGTAGTGTTGGTAAATCTTGTATTTCCTTTGTGTTACGCGACATGGTTTCTTCACGTCGTGAACCCCTGCCCTATCCCCCCCAACCCCCTACCTCACTACCCCACCCTAACCCCCCAACCCCTGTCGTCCCCAGTTCGGTTCATCACGCCTACTTGGTTCAACACTTACGGTGTAATATCGCCTGGTTCAACATCCTCTCCTGTTTCCACACCCCCTTCCCCTCCCCCCCACCCTTGGTTCAATACACCCTTGTTCAAATCACTCATTGAATATACCCCCCCTTGGGTCAAAGCTCCAAGGTTCACCTCTCACCAAGATTCAACAATCCCCCACCCACCTTTCTGCAAGATTCAGCATCTCCTAAGGATCAATACCCCCTCAAGAATCAGTGCCCCCCTAGATTCGACACGCTCCAAGATTCGACACCCTCTTGATTGAACATTCCCGTATTTCAACAATCCCAAGATTCAACATCCCCCCTTCAGATTCAAAATCCAGCTAGATTCGTCATCTCACCCTAGATTCACCACCCCTCAAGATTCAACACCCCCCTAGATTCGACAACCCCCCCCCCCACGATTCAACACCCATGTTCATTTACCCCTCCCTTCCCCCAACCCCCACCACATTCAACTCCCCCCCTCCTCCCCCCACCTCCTGCAGATGCAACACCCACCCCCATAGTCAACACCACCCCTCCTCCCTCCCCCCCATACAGATTCATCACCCCCCCCCCTCCTACCCATATCCCCACCAAGATTCAACACACCCGTATGCCTGGCTGAATCTTAGAGCAAGCGCAAGCACTCTGCTGCCACCTACACGTCCATAACCAACTCTGATCACCCATTGCATGGTGTGCAAGACTTGCAATTAATATGCTTTCAGGGTATAAATTGCACCGCTGGCGATGTTGGGTAAGAATCTAAAGGGGAAGGGGTAAGGAATTGGGGAGGGGGAAGGGGGTATTTGTGAGAGGGAGAGGGGGGGAGTGAATGGTGTGTGGGGGGAGAATTGGGTGATTTTTAAGTGATTTCTCATTGATTTTCTAATTGATACATCACGTTATTTTTAAATCAAGTTTCTGTGAGTGCAATTTTTTGAGCGATATGACGGGGGTAGACGGAGACGATTGGGCTGAAATAAAGTGAGAGAAGCAGTCAAAAATAGTCCAATGGATCACACTGTAAGAAGGACTATGAATGCAACAAGGAAAGATAGTTAGAATTTCTAATGGAGACTCTAATATATATATATATATATATATATATATATATATATATATATATATATATATATATATATATATATATATGTATATATATACATACAATAATATATACAACTTCTAATAAGATTTTAATATATATATATACAACGGAATATTCGATAGAAAAAATGCAGTGACAACGTAGTTTACATGTCTACGGGAGACCATTGGCGGCTCTTGTAGATTTGTAAACCAACATCTGAAGAGTATACATGTTCTTTGTGGCTTTACAGAGTTGAGTTGACTGGTCGTGTGTCGGGCAAGAGTGCACGCGCGCGCGCGGGTAGGCGGGCCTGGACGTGTACGTGTCCACGTGCACGTGTGTGTTACTTGCGCGTGCAGGAAATTGTTCAGGGGTTCGTGCACAAGTATTTCCGGACCTTCAGGCGTGCATGATGCGCGTGAGGAGCTGTGCACGCAAGCTCTCGCACGCCCCTGCACGCAAGCTCTCGCACGCCCCTGCACGCAAGCTCTGGCACGCCCCTGCACGCAAGCTCTCGCACGCCCCTGCACGCAAGCTCTCGCACGCCCCTGCACGCAAGCTCTGGCACGCCCCTGCACGCAAGCTCTCGCACGCCCCTGCACGCAAGCTCTCGCACGCCCCTGCACGCAAGCTCTGGCACGCCCCTGCACGCAAGCTCTCGCACGCCCCTGCACGCAAGCTCTCGCACGCCCCTGCACGCAAGCTCTCGCACGCCCCTGCACGCAAGCTCTCGCACGCCCCTGCACGCAAGCTCTCGCACGCCCCTGCACGCAAGCTCTCGCACGCACCTGTACGCACTATTTCAAGCTCTCTCTCTCTCTCTCTCTCTCTCTCTCTCTCTCTCTCTCTCTCTCTCTCTCTCTCTCTCTCTCTCTCTCTCTCTCTCTCTCTCTCTCTCTCTCACACGCACGCGCGTACGTGTAAACTCGTGACTTCCCACAATCAGTTACTATGAACATATGCCACATCAGCTGCTTGTCTGTCATGACACACACAAGTGGTCACAAAGAGCAGGGTCACGTGTCAACCCCCCCCCCCCCCACTACCAACCCCCTTTCCCCCCTCTCTCTACTCTCATCTTTCTCATTCCCTCATTATTTTCCTTCTCCTTACCCCCCCTCCCCTATCTTTCACCTTCTCCTTACCCCCTCCACCCTATCTTTCACCTTCTCCTTACCCCCCCTCCCCTATCTTTCACTTACTCGGTATCTTCCGCCTTCCACCTCTTTCTCCATCTGTTCCTGTTTCTCAATCTCCCCCACCTCCTTCTCTCCCTTCTCCACCTTCCCCTCTTCCTCCTCCTCCACCACCTCCTCCTCCTTCCTCCTCCCCACTCCTCCTCTTGACCACCTGTTAGAGTAAGAACTTTCCAGCCTTGTAAAGCTCTTACTCAGCCCTGTAAGAGCTGAGTAAGAGTGAAGAACACCACATATGTTCTTGGCTAAGATGAACATATATAATGGGTTCCCTCCCCCCCCCTTCCCCATTGACGCAAGTTTCAGCCCCGCTCCTGTGCCAGGTAAGTCCATCACGGGCTCACCATAGCCCGTGCTACTTGGAACTTTTAGTTGCCAGTAGCTGAATCTTAAACAACAACAACAACAACATTCAAGTTCCCGTGCCCTGGACGCCAGTCACGGCTTGAGACAGTATTGCACTTTCAATGTAGCCTGTCTGTCTAAATTGAACTGTCACAGTTCAATTAGATATAGAATTAGTGTTTAGTCCAACCTGTCCTCTCAATTAATGCGTCGAGTTTTGTACGATATGGATCTCAACGTACAAATTAGCTACCGTGTAAAGTAGCGGGTAACGTTTTCTAATGCATCAATTCGGTTAGGTTAGGCGGGTTGCTTGGGTTCTCTACCTAAGAGAATACTTGGGTTTACTCTGCCTATAAGGCCAAAAATTTTCTTGGCGTACCAGAAAATGGAAGCGGCTCGCGAAATTGACATACTGTCCCGTTTTCTGTTTTAGGTCCTCTGGTGGGGGTTAGGATAAGGGTACATTAGTACGACAGTTTCTTGACGTTGGGAAAAGTTTAGGAGGACGGGCTGCTCATGTAACTATTTACCTTTGTGTGTGTGTGTGTGTGTGTGTGTGTGTGTGTGTGTGTGTGTGTGTGTGTGTGTGTGTGTGTGTGTGTGTGTGTGTGTGTATAGATTGCTGTACCCTGGAATTACATATAGCGGTACAGGCCGGGTCTGTAGCGAGTAAGATAACAGAAACTAGAAGCACCAGAATATATCAGGAGGAAAAAAATGAATTCTGTAGCTCTGTGTACTGGGATTGGTAAAGACCCAAGCCCAAGGTAATGTTGGTCAAGTTTCGCTATTCCTGAACTTGACTTAAACATGCCACCTATAATGTCATATCCTCTGCATCATAGACAGATACATTGAAAATATTTATGGCGCGCATTCCCTGCTAGGGGCTTAGCCTTGCAACAGTTTATATATATATATACATTGGTAATGTTTATCAAAATGGAAGAAAATATTTGTACATTTATGGGTAAACTGGCCATTGGAAATGGTATATATATTAATAATATATATATACAGTAGACGACTCTTGACCACCACGAAGTATATTCACGGTCTCTTTGGACTCATATTACAGCATATATACCATTTGACAGAGTATAATTGATTCTGACACCATTTGACACACTGACACACTTCACCAGTGCACTTCGACAACACACTTGAACTCAATGAAAATAACATTGGCAGACAATTTGCTTTCAAAAAAAAAATATGTCCACATAAAACATCTAACCTCACCAAGATCATTCCGAGCGTCTTATTACAATCATACAACTCAACTAATCACTCTGACCAATGCCAGACAAGATGGTTACATTGTGGAATGAGACACTTACCACATTTTTGAACCATTAGTTCCAATGTGTGTCAGTGGCTTCCACAAATACATCTGTTCTCAAATCATGTACACAATTGTCGCTCGTGAGGACGTCGTTGTGATTCAGAGTGGGGGGGGGGGGGGGGTAGGGGGGGGGGTAAACAATTTGCCATGTCACTCGCCCATTAGATGACGAACTCCATCTGCATTCCACGATGTTAAAATGCCGTTGTTACTGAATTTGGCGATGGTAAAATGCAGCGCGGTCAATAATATGCCTTGAAGACGCAAGGAAAGTTGCTTGGAGACGCAGGGAAAGTTGGTCTTTCACTCTCAATCCCCCCCCCCCCCTCCTTGTAGTACGAGGTTGTTACTACATATCGTTCCTTGAACGACGTCTTCAAATTTGTGGTTCCTCTTAATCTCGCTCACGTGTCTTGGCGACGAGAGACGGAGCTCTCACCCCTTCCGATCACCCACACTTCGCGGTGGCAACAGTGTAGCTGTAGTTATAGATTCAGCTACTTAGAACAAACGTTCCAAAGTAGCACGGGCTATGGTGAGCCCATAGTGGACTTACCTGGCACAGGAGCGGTGCCTTGGGCTCTCAATCCCAGCCATCGTCTTAAATGGCCCGAGGTGCGGTAGTTTCGTGAAGCGACTTGAGGCATGGGAAATTCCTTACAAGTTCCTCGTCGGAGCGTTCGCACGATGTCTGAAGGAGCGGCAAGGAGATGGGGAAGAATTGGGGGAAGGGGGCAGGGGAATGGCACACACACACAGGGGGGGGGGATTGGGGCTAAGGGGGCCTTGCAGCTGAGTGGACAGCGCTCTGGGGTCGCAATCCTAAGGGCCCGGAATAGATCCCCGGCAGAGGCAGAAATAAATGAGCAGAATTTCTTTCACCCTGATGCATTGGCCCGGGGTCTTGAAGTGGGTAGTGTGTGTAACTGTGTATTAGCTGGTTATTGATGGCTGGAAAATTACACTCTACCTATCAAGACCCCGGGCCAATGCAGAAGCAGGACTGGGATGACCCTGCAACAGGAACGGAAGTAACCAGAACAACATAAACTGCCAACATGTCACACTATATATATATATATATATATATATATATATATATATATATATATATATATATATATATATATATATATATATATATATATATATATATATATATAATCCCCGCTGCGAAATAAGACTTCATATGGATTTATTTTGGTTAAACAATTTTTGTTAGGGTGAGGCGGTAAACCGGGACGAACACGAGTCTCGCGGTAATAACTGCATTTAGTATTTATGGTCATTATCATCCATAAGATCTTGGCTGTCCGGCTGTGAGGCATTTCCTACTGGCAGGTGACTACGCCCTCTCCTCTTTCTCCTCTACACTCCTCTCTCTCTCTCTCTAATCTTCTTTTTCTGTCTTTCTCTCCCTCTCCACTCTGTATTTTATACTTCCTCCTTTCTTCACCCCTCTTTCTCTTTATCTACCCTCCTTTCTCTTTATCTACCCTCCTTGCTCTTTATCTACCCTCCTTGCTCTTTCTCTACCCTCCTTTCTCTTTCTCTACCCACCTTTCTCTTTATCTACCCTCCTTTCTCTTTCTCTACCCTCCTTGCTCTTTCTCTACCCTCCTTTCTCTTTCTCTACCCTCCTTTCTCTTTATCTACCCTCCTTTCTCTTTCTCTACCCTCCTTGCTCTTTCTCTACCCTCCTTTCTCTTTCTCTACCCTCCTTTCTCTTTATCTACCCTCCTTTCTCTTTATCTACCCTCCTTTCTCTTTATCTACCCTCCTTTTTCTTTATCTACCCTCCTTTCTCTTTATCTACCCTCCTTTTTCTTTCTCTACTACCTTTCTCTTTTCCCCCTGTCTCTACCCCCCCTTTCTCTTTCCCTCACTTTCTCTCTTCCCTTAATATACTCATATGTATATTAAGTCATTTTACATTCCCTCCCCTTTTCCTCTTTATCTCTCTGCCCCTTTCTTCTCATCCCCTCTTTTCTCCTCATCCCCTCTTTTCTCCTCTTCCATTCTTCCACTTCCCTTCTCAAATCCACTTTAACTTTCTATTTGCTCGTTCGCCTCACCAATCGCAGGGTGTACCCTATTCTTTGCCTCCTTCATTCCTTTTCGTTTTGTCATTTCCTCTATTCCACTCTTCTGTTGTTTTTGTCTCTCCTCTTCGTATTTAATTTAATGGTTTCTGTTCCTTTGCCTTCCATATTCTCTTCTCCCATTCCTTATTGTCTCAGTTTCCACCCTTAGCAGTCTCCCGAGCCATTTCTTTTCCACCTTTCCCGTTTCGCTCTACACATTTTCGTCCCTATTCCTAATATTTCACCCCCTATTCCCCCTCATCTACCAGCCTATTTCCATCCCATCTCGCCATTCGCTTCCTCTTTGAATTCTCCCAATTTTTCAAGCCGTTTTTCCCCTATTTTTCCACACACCACATGCTTGCCTCCTCTCATTGGCTCCCTCAACCTGTAGTCAACCAGGGAGCTGTTACACCATCCATCCCCATCGGCCATTCAACCGGAAATACTCCTTGTAATGAGGCTGTCGAAGACTTGTGGGATTAAATCACGGTAATAGAAGAAGACCTTAGACACGCCACCCTATTTCTACCCCCTCTCTCAATTCATCAGTATCCCCCATTTTAAATCATCCCTTCTCTTCATATCACCGCCATTCGTAAGTGTAGAGGTTGTGGGCTATAGCTGTGTTTTTATTCGCTAATTATACGTTTGTGGGTTACCCGGTTGACACGCCTTGGAGATCCGTTTTTCAAGCGACAAGTGAATTCTTCCGTCTTGGACGGTGGCGCGGAATGTGAACTGCACCTTTTGTGCGGCTTTAGACGGGTCTTTTGTGCGGCTTTAGACGGGTCTTTTGCACGGCTTTAACGTAATCTTGAGACGGGTCTGGTATCTTCTGTGTTCCGTTGAGCGTTTCGAATGGGTTTGTTGTTACTTGTGGGATCTGCAGATATTAAATTTACAAATACACACATGCACATACATGCATATGTATATACACACGTACACACATATACGTATATATACACACACGCCCACATATTGTCGCCACATATAAAAATATGGTTTTCATGAGTAAGTCTTGCCATCTCGAATTCGACTTGTCAAGAAGAAGTCAAACTAGAGAGGATCAGTTTTGCTCTGTGGCTCAGTAGGTCCAAAGTTGCTCTGTGGCTCAGTAGGTCCAAAGTTGCTCTGTGGCTCAGTTGGGTTTACAAGTGGGTGAATGGACATAACAAAGGGGATATTAATAGGGTATTAAAAGTATCAACACAAGACAGAACACGAAACAATGGGTATAAATTGGATAAGTTTAGATTTAGGAAAGACTTGGGTAAATACTGGTTCAGTAACAGGGTTGTTGATTTGTGGAACCAATTACCGCGTAACGTGCTGGAGGTGGGGTCCCTCGATTGTTTCAAGCGCGGGTTGGACAAGTATATGAGTGGGATTGGGTGGTTATAAATAGGAGCTGCCTCGTATGGGCCAATAGGCCTTCTGCAGTTGCCTTTGTTCTTATGTTCAAAGAGGCCATTCACAGTGGCTACAACACTATGCAACTCTGCAATAGTGTTGCTATGGGCTATGGGCTCGTCGGTGATTACATTCCCTTCCCCCTTTCCTCACAAATAATGAACACAAATAATATTGTAAAGCAGTGGATTAACCGGATTTACTTTATAAAAGCAGATTTATAAAAATTGAGAGTAAATCAACTTTACCAATATATCTAACCAATTACAGTAGCATAATTACACGAATGCTGATCAGATTACAGTCGTAATTTCATATATTTGTGGAATGTCCGGACCTGCAGACAGTTTTTTTCTTATTTTATTTTTTTTAGGTGTATCGAGAGAGAGTTAAGGTTCCACGTGATGTGGTTTTCATATCGTTTCCTGTCGTGTAGGGGGTGACTGGTGGAATGCGAACCTGTAGCATTCCAAAACCCGCATAGCCAGCCAGTCAGCCAGCCAGCCAGCCAGCCAGCCAGCCAGCCAGCCAGACAGCCAGCCAGCCAGCCAGGTAGTCAACCCAGTCAGTCAACCCAGATTTCCCAGCCAGATGAATAACTGATATCCATTGATAGCTGAAGTCTTACTTATTCCTTTAAAAGAAAATGTCATTTTAATGCTTTATTTTTTTTTTAAAGGCGAAAACGTTTTAGAAATTTATTGAATGAGGGAGAAATTTAAGTTATTGTTTGACGCACTTAATGTTTTCTTGGACTTGACTACTGTTGTGCGTAGTATTGAATGACTCTGTATTTTGAAGGGACGACGACGTTTCGTCGTATCACAATCGACTTGAGAATGGTCCAGGACGGACCGAAACGTCGTCATCCCTTTAACTTCTAGTGTGTGGTCTGGTCAACATACTTCTGCCACGTTATTGTGACTCATCGCCTGCACTCTGTATTTGTGAGAAATTGTTTACCTCGTCTTCACAAATGGTGGAGGAAACCCCCTCCCCCCCCCAATTTTCATTTTCCTGTAAATTATCTCAAGAGAGACGGTGAGTTACAATGAATGGGTCTTTGATTTGCTTACAGAAAAATGGTATTAGACTGTAGTAAATACATGTCCATAAGCTCCCATTCTTCACGAGGGGGAGGAGGAAGAGAAAGAGAAGGAGGAGGAAGAGAAAGAGAAGGAGGAGGAAGAGAAAGAGAAGGAGGAGGAAGAGAAAAAGGAATGAGGAAGAATGAGGAAGAATAAATGCCAACCGGAAATTAAAAATATGTTTACGTAACTTGGACTCTCACGGCAAGACTTTCTAAAACAGTGTAGGGAGCTCAAATATAAATGTTTACTAAGCAAATCAAGACAGTTTAGGAATCTCGAATACAATTCTCTATCCAGAGAAGGCTACGCACCTTAGAGATCTCGAATATAGATGTTTACCGAAAAAAAATTATTTTTGTTTTTATGATAAGCACATTTGCGTTTAGTCAGGTGCTCTAGACTATATGAGGGGTTGCATCAGAACCAGTTGTTATCACGCTCTGAGAACGTTCGAAAAACGCTGCATTTGGGGTTCTTTGGCTGTGGAGAACTTTACGTAATAAAGAGTTGTTCAGTGTGAACATTGTAGGTTGTGTTCATCTAGCCTGTGTACGTCACTTCAGTGTGTTGTGAACTCGAGTGCACTCGTTGAATGAACAAAGATCACTCTTAAGAGTGAGAGTAAACAGGCATTTCAGCGCGTGCTGTGGCACCGCGAGAGTGCCATTTGGTGCCACTTTGCACCGCGAGAGTGCCATTTGGTGCCACTTTGCATCGTGAGTGCCATTTGGTGCCACTTTGCATCGTGAGTGCCATTTGGTGCCAATTTGCACCGTGAGAGTGCCATTTGCTGCCACTTTGCACCGCGAGAGTGCCATTTGCTGCCACTTTACACCGTGAGAGTGCCAATTAGCGCCACTTTGCACCGTGAGAGTGCCAATTAGTGCCACTTTGCACCGTGAGAGTGCCAATTAGTGCCACTTTACACCGTGAGAGTGCCAATTAGCGCCACTTTGCACCCAGACTTACATCAAATCGTCGTGCCCAGTAAAGCAGCGTGCCCAATCGCTCTCAGTAAAGCAACGCGTCATTGCGTGCTCCAAGGTCGTGGAGTACTACTCTCAACACACAAAAAACAATGACAACAATTTCTCTCCGCACGACACGCAATTTACGCAACATCCACGAACTGAATTGTATAGAACACAAAGGCGTATAATCGTCCACGGGGAAAAAAAAAACAAAAAAAAAGCATGTACATGTGATTCTTTTGTGACAGGTGTCAATTTTCTCAATAATTTCTGCCTTTTTTTTTACTTTTTTGTGGATTTTTGAGAGCCGTTGGTCACAAAAATCCACATTTTTTTTTTTGTATGTGGGTTTTGATCAGCTGTTTTCCAATTTTTATGGTTTGGGTCTAAGAGAAGATGGGAAAGGGAGTTTAGGAGGTGGAAAAGAGGGGGTGGAAGGGGGAATTGTGAGAGGGAGAGGGTGAGGGAGAGAGGTGTGTACGTCGATTGTGATTGGTAGATTGTGGAAATTCCGGGAAAAATTGTATAATGCTGTATGCGTGACTGTAACCCTGTAACCAGCACTGTAACTTAGTGGGATGCTGCATTTGAAGGCATGATACAGTTCCAGATTTGCATTCTTTGAACTGTAACCTGTGGTTGTAGCTTCACCTCCACCTGTAATTACACTTGTAGATGCAAATCTACCTTCAACTGTATCATTTTTGTTGTTGTTGTACCTGAAATTGCACTTGATACTGTACCTCCACCTGTTGATGTGAGGGTTCAGCTGTATTTGCTGACGATCCTTACAATTCCCCAGTAACTTTTCCTGTATCCGGGAATTATCCGGGTACAGCACCTGTATCTCCACCAGTTGCTGTATCTGTAGTGCTGCCCTTTACCGGTTACAGTTTATAACTATTACAGTGTTCGTTACTGTATGTCCCTATTTCTGTACTTATTACAGTATGTCCCCATTTCTGTACGTGTTATGGTGAGTACCTATTTCTGTAATTGTAACTGTACTCGTTTGTACTTCATGTAATATTTCTCGTGACTCTACTTGTAATTCAAATATTTTTCGTTCCTCTGAAGTGTCTTTTAAGTTTGTGTGTATAAAATGCATATATATATATATATATATATATATATATATATATATATATATATATATATATATATATATATATATATATATATATATATATAACAATGATCACAAAAACACTGATCCAAGTATGCAGAATAACCACATATGAAAAATAGAAAATGCTTAACGCGTTTTCGGCTAATTCGCCTTCATCAGAGCAAAGTAGAATCAAAGTAGAATCATTCTACTTTGCTCTGATGAAGGCGAATTAGCCGAAAACGCGTTAAGCATTTTCTATTTTTCATATGTGGTTATTCTGCACACATATATATATATATATATATATATATATATATATATATATATATATATATATATATATATATATATATATATATATGCTCAACAGATATCGACTCCCCTAGTTACGCAGGGAGGTCACACGTGGCAAGGTGGGATTGGGTGGGATTGGTCAGAAGATGTAACGACTGCCAATCAGTGTGACGCATGCGGGCTTCGGACGTCTCAGTTGAGCCCTGAAGAGCTCTGGGGTCAGATTCACGAAACATTTACGCAAGCACTTACGAACCTGTACATCTTTTCTCAATCTTTGGCGGTTTTGTTTATAATTATTAAACTGTTAATGAGCTCCGAAGCACCAGGAGGCTGTTTATAACAATAACAACAGTTGATTGGGAAGTTTTCATGCTTGTAAACTGTTTAATAAACGTAACTAACGCCGTCAAAGTTTGAGGAAAGATGTACACGTTCGTAAATATACGAACTTACGAACGTTCGTAAGTTCGTACACTTACATTGCGTAACTGCTTGATGAATGTGGCTCCTGGTATACGCTCTCAAGGTCACGAGGAATAAGAAATCTCCAACGCAAAGATGAAGATGTCTGATATAACGGTACTTATGTCAGAATATTGAAAGGAACATCTGAAGCAACTTTGTAGTATCCGATTCACCGAATAAAAACAAGGCCCCTCCCAAAAAAAAGGGAACTCGTGATTGTTTTGACACCAACGCTGAGCTCAGCAGTAGGAAAGATCACCTCCGTCGGCACGAAGTCGTCTTCAGACGAGAGGTAATGTAGGCGGAATGATATGGGTCCGGTCCATTATCCTACTGACACAGGTTCGATCCCCCATTCCCCTCCGAGACTTCTCCGACTGCATCGTGAAGGGCTAATTGTGAGCCTCTCGATCCCTAAAGTCGAGTTCCATCTTAGAATTAAAGTTCGGTCTAAGACTTTGGGCTGGAGCTGGGATTAAGGCTCCACGTCCGGTACCAAAGTTCAGAGATTGTGGAGATGCCTTAATTGCCCGCACTCCGGTAGTCGTGCACTGAGTAGATCAGTGTGGGCCACCGACCTTTTACACACGCACGCACTCACGCACTCACTCACTCACTCACTCACTCACTCACTCACTCACTCACTCACTCACTCACTCACTCACTCACTCACTCACTCACTCACTCTCTCACACACACACACACACACACACACACACACACACACACACACACACACACACACACACACACACACACACACACACACACACACACACACACACTCACACACACACTCACACACACACTCACACTCACACTCAGCCAGGTGAGTGAGAGAGAGAATGAGAGGAAGTGACTCACATCTATGCTACTCCCCCACAAGAACGTGGTCAATCTTGATGGGGGGGGGACTTCCTCACGAACCGTCTCTCCCCCCCCCCCCCTCCCCCTCCTTATCATCTCCTTCTTATATGTTTCCCTTCTTTCATTCCTCGCCTTCCTTGTGTCCTTACAACGTCGTTTATTTCCTCTATTTCTCTATCACCTTAATTTTCCATCTCTCCCCATCATTACAGTAAATAGGTACCTGGGAGTTAGTCAGCTGTCACGGGCTGCTTCCTGGGGGTGGAGGCCTGGTCGAGGACCGGGCCGCGGGGACACTAAAAAAGCCCCGAAATCATCTCAAGATAACCTCAAGAAGATCATCAGCTACACTATCTTGCGCCTGATAGGTAATCTTATTTGTGCTTATCTTGACCTCTTCCAGCTCCTCTGTTTATCCCTTCCTCTTATACCCACCCAAATATCGGAACCAAAAATATTATTTATTTTTTACCTATTACTTTTTTTCCCCCCTAAATGTAATCGCTTAGAAAACAATTGGCGTGACAGGGGGGAGGGGGGGGGGAGAGGAGGGGTCGATACGGAGGAGTGTATAGGAGTCGCGTTACCCCGAGCGAGCCCAATCGCTCAATTTAGAATATGACAAACACCGCTTAACGTGTCACGTTTATATGACGTGACGCCAAGGCTGGTGGCGTCACGTTTGGTGACCAAACCATTTGGAGCAGACGCTGGGGTGTTTAGAGTTTCAGTTGTTTGTCAGGTTGGGATGTTGAATACCCCCTCCCCCCTCTCCCCTTCCCTGTAATAGGAAGAAAACCCCCGCTGGGTTGTTCATCCTCTCACTTGTACCCAGACACAGCTGGGACTTGCTTACGTGTCGCAGCTTGTCACACAAGAAGATTAAGATCCGCTCACAGGATGAGTATAGGGGTCCACTACCGCTCACAGGATGAGTATAGGGGTCCACTACCGCTCACAGGATGAGTATAGGGGTCCACTACCGCTCATAGGATGAGTACGGAGTCCCACTACCGCTCACAGGATGAGTATGAGGTGCACAATAAATGAACCAAGCTGCCACGTGCACTGAGGCAGGTATCACATCATAAGCAAATGCTACGAAAGTGACAACGTTGAAGTCATGGAGTTTTGGACTTACCGAGAGCGCGCGCGCGCGTGTGTGTGTGTGTGTGTGTGTGTGTGTGTGTGTGTGTGTGTGTGTGTGTGTGTGTGTGTGTGTGTGTGTGTGTGTGGAGGTGTCAGCGGCGCCACACTCCAGATGGGAGATGCATGTATAGGCCCTGTCGTCTCCTCCGAGCAAGGGTCCTGATTCAAGTTCTTAGATGATCATTGCACGCTCAGCAGTCTTCCTTCTTGCTTGCAACAGCAGGAATAGGGGAAGGAGGAGGGGGTAGGTGTTCTATTGGAGCTCGACAACAAAAAATATATTTTTAATTTTCCACTTAAGTCATATGTTCAGAAATTGTGAGCACCAATATAAAAAAGTTCATAAGGAAACAGAGAACTGCAGAATATGAATTTTTGGGTATTTGTGAGGCTGAGTTCGGTTAGGTATATTTGTGTCTGTATAACCTACATTTGAAACAATTCATCGATCCTACCTTTATTATGTTTCATAAGTCATTTCATAAGTTATGTTTCATAATCTGTTTCAAAAGTCATTAATCATATTTCTAACGCAGGATATAACGACCAGGTATATTTCTGTATCTAATCCTGCCCGAGTTGAATACTATTACGCGACCTATTTTGTGATTCATCATTAATGACTGAAATATTTCTCTAGCTATTTGTTCGTATCACTAGCAGTTTTTAATTTTGCCCCGAGGGGCGAGTTTATTAGGCCGCGCCACTCACCTTGTGAGTGGACACACCGCCATAGTGACAGTATTGGGCAGCGCCACTCATCCCGTGAGTGGACACGCCGCCATAGTGACAGTATTGGGCAGCGCCACTCATCCTGTGAGTGGACACACCGCCATAGCAGCGTGTACAACACTCCCCAATAGGAAGAAAACCCGCTAGGTTTTTCACTACAAAGTTTTCCGTCGTTACTCTTCACCCATGAGTGTAAATTGTTTAAATAATAGATAACCAACAGAGGTCCCTACCCTGGGGCATTCTAAACTGTTCCCCATTTAGATTAAATAATCGTGCCCAAATTGCAGCTTTAGAGTCCCTCCTTCCAATACCATACGTCTGTATCAGACTTTGGTAATGACACTGTAAATCAAATTCTTCGCCAATGATATCTTTGAGTTGTGATTTACTTCTTCTGGTGTTGGTGTAGAAATCAGGCCATTAGAGTGAGCGCGGTGATGGGCCTCCAAGATACGTCTTGTAAGATGTCCTACATACAGACTTGAACTTGCCAAGATCAGCATTTTGTAGGTCCCAAAGTTCACATATAAACTGAGAGACATTGACTCCAACTTGACTTGCCACTAGGCATCACAGTGACCAAATTCACTCATATGCTGTGGTGGTACAGTCTGCTTGGTCACCACTGGACGGTGGTCAAGGTAAAACCAGAGCTGATTCACAGCGCTTAAGCAAGGCTCCATCATGACGAAAGCAGGTGCAACAAGACGCAGGGCCATGGTTGACGCAGGGCCATGGTTGACGCAGGGCCATGGGTGACGCAGGGCCATGGTTGACGCAGGGCCATGGTTGACGCAGGGCCATGGGTGACGCAGGACCATGGTTGACGCAGGGCCATGGTTGACGCAGGGCCATGGTTGACGCAGGGCCATGGTTGACGCAGGGCCATGGTTGACGCAGGGCCATGGTTGACGCAGAGCCATGGTGACGCAGGGCCATGGTTGACGCAGGGCCATGGTTGACGCAGAGCCATGGTGACGCAGGGCCATGGTTGACGCAGGGCCATGGTTGACGCAGGGCCATGGGTGACGCAGGGCCATGGTTGACGCAGGGCCATGGTTGACGCAGGGCCATGGTTGACGCAGGGCCATGGGTGACGCAGGGCCATGGTTGACGCAGGGCCATGGTTGACACAGGGCCATGGTTGACGCAGGGCCATGGTTGACGCAGGGCCATGGTTGACGCAGGGCCATGGGTGACGCAGGGCCATGGTTGACGCAGGGCCATGGGTGACGCAGGGCCATGGTTGACGCAGGGCCATGGGTGACGCAGGGCCATGGTTGACGCAGGGCCATGGTTGACGCAGGGCCATGGTTGACGCAGGGCCATGGTTGACGCAGGGCCATGGTTGACGCAGGGCCATGGTTGACGCAGGGCCATGGTTGACGCAGGGCCATGGTTGACGCAGAGCCATGGTTGACGCAGGGCCATGGTTGACGCAGGGCCATGGTTGACGCAGGGCCATGGGTGACGCAGGGCCATGGTTGACGCAGGGCCATGGTTGACGCAGGACCATGGTTGACGCAGGGCCATGGTTGACGCAGGGCCATGGTTGACGCAGGGCCATGGGTGACGCAGGGCCATGGTTGACGCAGGTACTCATCTCGCGACTATAGCTTCTCAACTTACAAGTGCCAGGGGGAGGGGGGTAACTGAGGGGTAACTGAGGCAGTAGCAACATAAACAAGGACTAACATCAAGGGTGAATAAGGGTGAGTGTATCACTGTATTCTTGCAAGAGGAAACCCTCTTCAGTAACTCATCAACAGATGCAGGAAGAAGAGATATTAAAAAAAGGGGGTAAAACTGTATTTTGATCGTGTTGAGAGGGTGGAGAAGGGCATGTGGATGAGAATATGGATGTGTGGAAGAGGATGGGGGACGGAGGGAAGGGGGGGGGGGGAGGAGAGGAAGAGATGGGAGAGGGAATTGTGATTGGTTGGAACGGGAGAAAGTCATTGGTTGGGTGTAAGGCGGTCATGGCTACTGACTGACCAGTAGATCAAGGAAGACATCACGTATGTCTGTTTGCTTGGTGTGTGTGTGTGTGTGTGTGTGTGTGTGTGTGTGTGTGTGTGTGTGTGTGTGTGTGTGTGTGTGTGTGTGTGTGTGTGTGTGAATTATTGACCACTGTTGTAATTCCTGTCTGGATGGCAAAGGGAGAGGGGGGGATTGTGATGAACATTCTAGTGTTGATTGTTGTGGTTTTGAGATGATTGTTGTGATGGTTGTTTTGTGCCGTGGTTGATGTGGTGTATTGGGTGATAGATAGTGGTAGAGCTTGTGGTGATTGTAGTGGAGCTTGTGGTGATTGTAGTGGATCCTGTGGTAATTGTAGTGGATCTTACGGCCGATTTAGTGATCCTTGTGGTGGACGTATGCGTAGATCCTTAGGTCATCTATGGTGCATCTTGTTATCGCGTGTCGATTCCGTTATCGACATCATACAGGACCATCAAGATGCAGAAGCATCGTGGGTGTGGATTTCCGACCGAAACACCGAATGAAATAAGATTCAAATACATGCAATAGGGCCTGCAGGTCCTGACCTGAAAGAACACAGATATGAAGAACAGCAGAACATGGGGAGAGGGGGAGAACTTGGTTGAACACTAAACACTGTTAAGTTACAATCATATCTGAAATCAATTCTTCAGCGCAAGAGTCGTAAAATTGAATGTCCGAAAGGTGTTGGGGCGCGGGTCTTAAGAGCTGGAACTCGACCCTGGAATCACATATCACGGTAACTACACAAAAGCGCGCACACTATAACAAAAGACATAAGGGGGGGCATATATTCGAAAGACTATAATCTCCCCCCAAAAAGCCAGCGGGGTGGAAAAAAAATCCACGTTCTTCGTATATAAATTGGGTCTTTGTTATTCAAATGGCTGTAGCCTCGTGTGTTATTTTCGAGGACTAACAACAGTGGTTAACTGGACATCGTCACTTATCACGTAATAATCTCGTGTACGAACAAAATATTGACATCAACACGACAGGTGGGAACTGTGCATGATTAGATGCGAATAAAAAAAGGTGTCGAATTATGTGATATGACAATAGTTAGGAATTAAGAAATGAATAGCCCATTTTTTTCTAGTTTTTTTTGCAAGGTCAGTGTGCAAATTGAGATGATTATGGCTTTTAAATTTGTATTTTGGCTAGAAGATAGAGAGAGAGAGTTGCAGCTTCTTGTCTATCTAGTAAAAAGTAGATAGAGGGAAGGGTTTAGGGTGAGGCACAGAGATGGAAGTGGATGAGAAGGAAATAGTAATAAATGATTTGAGAGAGAGAGAGTGAGAGTGAGAGAGAGAGTGAGAGTGAGAGAGAGAGAGAGAGAGAGCGAGAGAGAGCGAGAGAGAGAGAGAGAGAGAGCGAGAGAGAGAGAGAGAGAGAGCGAGAGAGAGCGAGAGAGAGAGAGAGAGAGAGCGAGAGAGAGAGAGAGAGAGAGAGAGAGAGAGAGAGAGAGAGAGAGAGAGAGAGAGAGAGAGAGAGAGAGAGAGAGAGAGAGAGGGAGGAAGAGACAAGAATAACGTATAGTATCTAGTCATTTATTAATCATCTCTCATTCAACAGTAACATGAAACATACTTACGAAAGTTGGGATAAAAAATGAGGAGAGAGGTGTTGGGGGTCGCCTCCCCCCTCTCTACTTTCCAAAAAATGGAAAGTTCCCCACCTCCCCCTTCCCTCCCCCCCACTTTCCTACTTTCCTCCTGCCCATTCCTTTACTTGATACTCTGAATTGTCACCAGTCAAATTGTAGGGAGAATTACCTTTTTTGTCGCAAGGTAAGAGGGAATTAGGGTGGTAGGGGAGGGAAAAAAGAGGAAGGTAGGTGAGAGGTAAATATGGATGAAAGGGGGGGGGAAGAAGGGTAAGGGAGAGCATTCTCGGTGGCGCAGTGGTGTGTCACACTCCTCACCAGAGATCTGGTTTGAGTTCGAGTCCTGGCCAGGGTAGACTGTCTGGGCGCTAATCCTTAACGATTTCCCCCTTCACCCAGCAGAGTAATTGGGTACCTGGTTGTAAATTGATTTGCGGTTCGTGGTACAGGGAAAACTAGTGGGTTTAAGGCTATTCAACCCGTTCTCCTACAAAGTACGTCGCTTTTCGCTCGTAGTCGCACTCGGGGCTAAACATCGACGTAATTCAAAATGAAATCGGCTCACGGAAGTGACGTACTGTCCCGTTTTCTGTTTTGGGTCCTCTGGCTTAGTCTGTTAGGTTAGGAGAGGAAACTTTCAATTAACGGTTTTCATGACGTTTAGAAAACCTTAGGAGAACGTCCTGCCCTCCTAACCTACCAGAGGACCCTTAACTTGCTGTTTTACAAAAAATAAAAAATAAAATAAAATAAAAAATTTAATTAGAAAATAAATTTTAATTTTGAATTACGTCGATATTTGGCCGTAGCGCACGAGCATAAAGCGATGTTATTTGTAAGAGGATGAGTTGTAATAATCTAAATACCCATTAGTATAAGTTTTAGTATAAAGTATATTATTTTTATTATAGCTTTATTAGTATAAAGCTCTCAGCCTGGTAATAGGAATCAGACGTTTCTGTAATCTTTTTTGTAAAAGAAATCCGATATAAAAGTCACCTACTTATACCTGGATGTTACATGGAGAGGGATTCGAGAGTTTGTCTGATTTTCCGAGCCCGACTTGTGATAACTTGATCTATCAGACTGTTGCTTGGGGGCTGCCTGCCTGCCTGCAGGCCCCACGTACTCCTGATCAGGCAGCTGTAGTCCTGAGGTTTAGCTTGACAGACGCACCAACAAGCACAAACACTGCTTGTTACTCTCCTGGTGGGAGGGAGGAGGGGGGGGGAGGCCGACAGGAGCAGAAATAAGTGGATTTAGTGGAAGGTCTCATGTCCAAGGTTACATCAAGCAGTAAGCAGACTAGACACTTTGTTTTCACATCCACTTTTGGAGACACACACACACACACACACACACACACACACACGCGCACACACACACACACACACACACACACACACACACACACACACACACGCACGCACGCACGCAACGCCCGCGATGCGCAGATTGTTACCATTGAAGCGACAGACCTTGCCAAGAAGATCACCCCGAACACAACGCAAGGACAACAGATTTGAGAGACGGAGCGACAAGGACATCGTCGTACGGCCATCAGTTAACTCCCTATGATGCCTGATTCTAGAATTCTAGTCATTCCAGTTGTATTGGTAACATTCCAGGGTGTTTGTGTACAGTCTGGAAATTAGTCCTCTTATGAAAACGTCCTGCAGCTGTTAATTCCATTAACACCAGCAGTGTTAATGAAATTAACACTGCTAATTAAAGGAATTTTTTTTATTATTATTATTTTCTACCACAGACGTGGCCACACATTTACAATGCTAACCAGCATATATACATTTTCTTCTGTCCTCCATACACAGGGTTAGAGATCAGTTAAACATAAAATAATTATTGGAGGGTGTATTTTCTACGACGTTTCGTTCCACTCCGGCAGATCTTCAGGTAAGAATGAATATACAAGATGCAAATTTATCTTAAATACACATGTGGAAGAGGGAAAGTTGTGTGGAAGGGGGGGGGGGAGGGGAAGTAATCACACATAGGTAAAGAAATTCATCAGGGAATCATGGTGATGAATGCCAATTATTCACTGGGTAAGGTGGTGGGTGGGGGAGAATTGGGTAGAGATGTCGTTATCCGGTGGTGTATGGTGAGGTCTGAGTCTAAGCGTAGGCAAGGTGCTGTGTGGTGAGGTCTGGGTCTGAGCGTAGGCAAGGTGCTGTGTGGTGAGGTCTGGGTCTAAGCGTAGGCAAGGTGCTGTGTGGTGAGGTCTGGGTCTGAGTGTAGGCTTGTAACTTGTTACAGGCACACACAAGTTACAGCCCCGCTCCTGTGCCAGGTAAGTCCACTACGGGCTCACCATAGCCCGTGCTACTTCGAAATTTTTGTTCCCAGTAGCCGAATCTTAAACAACAATAACATGAGCATAGGCAAGGTGCTGTATGGTGAGGTCTGGGTCTAAGCATTGGCAAGGTAGCGAATATACAGAGTCGTTACTCTGTATATTTAGGGCGGGTCTCTTTTGTATAAGTATAGCTCTCAGTATTTGCAGTCGTGTCTTGTCAGTGGTGGATGCCAGGAGTGGTGTATTATCTACCAGCATGTTCCTAGTGAGTGTTGTGTTGTGTACACTTTGTATATGATTTCTAGGGGCACTAGTTTGTAGATGGTCAGGTCTGTCTTCTTGAACAAGCTTTGTGCTGGTCATACCAGTAGAAGTAGATCGAATATGACATCATTGGAGTAAGGTAAACTGGTATACCACGTTTGCTAATTGAAGAGGGTTGTATTGTTTATTGGGGGCTGTTCTTAAGTATGAAATCAGCAGTCCTTTTACAACCCATCCTCAGTTTATGTTCATTTCATCCAGTGGTCGACCCCAAAGACGCATTCATAAATTTTAATACGCTGTTCATTGAATAATTGGAATATTCTCGAATATAAATTAATATTATTATATATTAGCATATTGTGCATATTTAGGTAAAGGTTAGGTTAGGTTAGGTGTTTAGGTTCTGTTGGCAATTATTTGTATTTGTAGTACGTGGGTAAAGCATTTACAGCGTTGTGGTTCGAACAAACGTCTTCAGCGAAGCACTTGTTCCGGAAGTGTTCCACAAAACCTAATCGCCAACAGAACCTAAACACCTAACCTAACTTAACCTAACCTAACCTAACCTAACCTAACCTAACCTACACCCAACTATACATAGAATTTTTTATATATAATATTAATTTAAGTATGAGAACAAACCAATTTTTAATACATAGTATATCAAAAGTGATGAATGCGTCTGGGGGAGGACGGCCGCTGCTTTAAACAGCCTAGTGTGAGGACGGCCGCTGCTTTAAACAGCCTAGCGTGAGGACGGGTTGCCCAAGGGCTTTGTTAAGAAGCCAGAGGTGGTGGTGTTTGGCAACCCCATGTTGACCTTCCTCCGACACTCTGACCTTGGCTTAGACATGTGTAAAGCCTAATAAATATACTCTTACCCAGTGCTTGGTTGGATTTTAAAATTTATTTCTTATTTTTTTCTGTCCAGATCTATTTTGTTTTCCTCCACACAATCAATAATTTGCTGTTGGATATCTTTGTTGAAATTTATACATTGGCAATATATATATTTATAGGCTCGTTACCTCCATATATATATAAAACAACATTGTATCATTTATTTCCTCTAATAGTTGCAGTTGAGGGGGGGGGGGCCTAAAGGTGGCTACGAGAATATATTCTGAGAAGTAAAGGGGCTACGAGCTACAATTAAGGTTTTAGAATTACCTACCTATGTAAAGGCCTACCTGGCTAGATACAGAGGCCGGTGAGTGTATACACACACACACACACACACACACACACACACACACACACACACACACACACACACACACACACACACACACACACACACACACACAGAAGGTTTATGGCTGAGTGGACAGTGCTTGCGACTTGTAATCCTAAGTTCCGGGTTCGATCCCCGACGATGACGGAAAGCAAATGGGCAGAGTTTCTTTCACACCCTGATGCCCCCTGTTACCTAGCAATAAATAGGTACACCTGGGAGTTAGACAGCTGTTACGGAGCTGCTTCCTGGTGTGTGTGTGTGTGTGTGTGTGTGTGTGTGTGTGTGTGTGTGTGTGTGTGTGTGTGTGTGTGTGTGTGTGTGTGTGTGTGTGTAGAGGAAAAAAAATAGTAGTTAGTAACAGTTAATTGACAGTTAAGAGGCGGGCCAAAAGAGCAGAGCTCAACCCCCGCAAGCACAACTAGGTGAACACACACACACATGCACACGCACACACACACACACACACACACGCACGCACGTGCGTGCGCCACCACCTCTTACCCAGCATCTTATTCCCCCCCCCCCCAAGAGTCTCCTCCCCCCTCCGGCTACTAACAATGTATTTGCCTACACGCTGTTAACAAGAGCCACGAGGCATGGCTGTGTAGATACACACGCAGCAGCACGTGGTGAAGGGCATAGGTACATACGCGCGTGCCGGCTGCCACTTGTGAGTGATTGTGTGCAGTTGGGGGCGCGCAAACACCAGCTTGCTTGGTAAACAAGCTTGATTGCTTGTTTTACGGACCGTGGAGGTGTGTGTTTGTGTGTTTTTATTTGCGCTGGTGTGTGTGTGAGTGGATGGGTGTTTGCGCGGATCAAGTGTGTATTTGAAGGAATAAAAGTCATTAAAAAGTATCGTTTTGTGTTTTTTTTTGGGGGGGGCGTGTTTGTTTGTTTTTTTAACACACGCGCGGGTTCACTGACGCATGGACGAAGGCAGGTGAGTGCGTTTAGGGGCTTATTTATGCGGTTTGTGTGCGAGTACGTACACGCGCGTGCAGGTTCTTAAATACTAAAAAAAGTACATTGAATGGAATGGAATACTTAAAACTACATTTGTAAATTTACGACCACACACACACACACACACACACACACACACACACACAGCCGGTCGGCCGAGCGGACAGCACGCTGGACTTGTGATCCTGTGGTCCTGGGTTCGATCCCGGGCGCCGGCTAGAAACAATGGGCAGAGTTTCTTTCACCCTATGCCCCTGTTACCTAGCAGTAAAATAGGTACCTGGGTGTTAGTCAGCTGTCACGGGCTGCTTCCTGGGGGTGTAGGCCTGGTCGAGGACCGGGCCGCGGGGACACTAAAAAGCCCCGAAATCATCTCAAGATAACACACACACGTTAATCACTTCCAAACATAAATTGTCTCCAGGAAACTATCGAAACAGGCAAGTTAAAAACTGAATTGATCATAGGACGTATAGATGATTGAAGACAATATTAAGGGTTTGAGGAGGATAGGGGAGTAGTGGTGTTCAACCCTCCAGAGTAGCAAGGGATAGATGGGATTAACGGGGGACGTGGCAGTAGTGTGCATCCTATCCTCGCATGTAATATCCGGCGATTATGACGTATCTGGTTAGCTAAAACCACCACTAATATGACGTTTAGGAAATAGTGGGAACGAGGTAGGGTTGAGAGCAACCTTTTCTATTACTAAATAAACTTCTTTTTTTACACTATAGATCCCCAACGTCCGTAAAAATTGCGGCGGTTTAGGGAAATTCAAATCACTACATTATTGACGTTTTATGAGCCTAATCGTTTCCGTTTGGATTAGGTAGATTTCCTGGGTTATAACGCTTCTGTTTAGGCAAAACCGTTGCTGTTTTTTTCGGAGTGTTAATCTTGAGGTGGGGAGGGCACTATCAAGGGGAAAGCGCCAAGCCACTACGACTATATAGCACTTGGAAAGGGGTCAGGATAAGGATTTGGGATGGGACGGGGTGGGGAAAGGAATGGTGCCCAACCACTTGGTGGACGGTCAAGGGATTGAACGCCGACCTGCATGACGGCGTTCAATCCCCGACCGGCACCACGTATTGTTGAGTCTTGGGCGTTTTATGGGGGAGGCGGTAAAGAAAGGTGTTGATTAGTGAGTAGGGTTAAATTGATGTGGGTTTTGCTGTGATGCAGTTTGGGTTGATGTGGTGGTTGTGGTGTGGTGATGTGGTGATTTATTGAAGGAGTTGATGTGGTTGCGGTGATTGGCGTTTCGTTGACGTGGTTGATGCCGGTTGAGGGTGATTGGTGGCGGTGGATATGATGCCTGGGAGTGACATAGTTGGGATTCGAGTGGGATTAGGGGGTAGCTGATTATAGGGATTTGGTGATGTTCTATGTCTGAAGGGCGTGGTTGGTGCAGGTGTAGTGTCCTGTTGAAGTGGGCGTTGTTGGTGTGGGTGTTGAGTCCCGTTGACAGTGGGCGTGGTTGACATGGGCCGGGCTGCATTATCAGGTGTGGGTGTTGAGTCCCGTTGACAGTGGGCGTGGTTGACATGGGCCGGGCTGCATTATCAGGTGTGTGGGTGTTGAGTCCCGTTGACAGTGGGCGTGGTTGACATGGGCTGGGCTGCATTATCAGGTGTGTGGGTGGAGAAGGTGTGGGGGGGGGGGTGGCATTGTAGGTGTGGGGGGGGGTGGCATTGTATCGGAAATATTCTTTTTTTTGTTTAATGCACTGGAGGATATCTGGTTTTCTTATGCATTTATGCATAAGTTTTATGTTTTTCTTATGTTTTTCTTATGTTTTTCTTCTGTTTTTCTTATGTTTTTCTTATGTTTTCTTATGTTTTTCTTATGTTTTCTTATGTTTTTCTTATGTTTTCTTATGTTTTTCTTATGTTTTCTTATGTTTTTCTTATGTTTTTCTTATGTTTTTCTTATGTTTTTCTTCTGTTTTTCTTATGTTTTTCTTATGTTTTCTTATGTTTTTCTTATGTTTTCTTATGTTTTCTTATGTTTTTCTTCTGTTTTTCTTGTTTTTCTTATGTTTTTCTTATGTTTTTCTTATGTTTTCTTATGTTTTTCTTCTGTTTTTCTTATGTTTTTCTTATGTTTTTCTTATGTTTTCTTATGTTTTTCTTCTGTTTTTCTTGTTTTTCTTATGTTTTTCTTATGTTTTTCTTATGTTTTCTTATGTTTTTCTTATGTTTTCTTATGTTTTTCTTATGTTTTTCTTATGTTTTTCTTATGTTTTCTTATGTTTTTCTTATGTTTTTCTTATGTTTTTCTTATGTTTTCTTATGTTTTTCTTATGTTTTTCTTATGTTTTTCTTCTGTTTTTCTTCTGTTTTTCTTGTTTTTCTTATGTTTTTCTTATGTTTTCTTATGTTTTTCTTATGTTTTCTTATGTTTTTCTTATGTTTTCTTATGTTTTTCTTATGTTTTTCTTATGTTTTCTTATGTTTTCTTATGTTTTTCTTATGTTTTTCTTATGTTTTTCTTCTGTTTTTCTTCTGTTTTTCTTGTTTTTCTTATGTTTTTCTTATGTTTTTCTTATGTTTTCTTATGTTTTTCTTATGTTTTTCTTATGTTTTTCTTATGTTTTTCTTATGTTTTCTTATGTTTTTCTTATGTTTTTCTTATGTTTTTCTTCTGTTTTTCTTCTGTTTTTCTTGTTTTTCTTATGTTTTTCTTATGTTTTTCTTATGTTTTCTTATGTTTTTCTTATGTTTTCTTATGTTTTTCTTATGTTTTTCTTATGTTTTCTTATGTTTTCTTATGTTTTTCTTATGTTTTTCTTATGTTTTTCTTATGTTTTTCTTATGTTTTTCTTATGTTTTTCTTATGTTTTCTTATGTTTTCTTATGTTTTTCTTATGTTTTCTTATGTTTTCTTATGTTTTTCTTATGTTTTTCTTATGTTTTCTTATGTTTTTCTTATGTTTTTCTTATGTTTTTCTTCTGTTTTTCTTCTGTTTTTCTTGTTTTTCTTATGTTTTTCTTATGTTTTTCTTATGTTTTCTTATGTTTTTCTTATGTTTTTCTTATGTTTTTCTTATGTTTTCTTATGTTTTTCTTATGTTTTTCTTATGTTTTTCTTCTGTTTTTCTTCTGTTTTTCTTGTTTTTCTTATGTTTTTCTTATGTTTTTCTTATGTTTTCTTATGTTTTTCTTATGTTTTCTTATGTTTTTCTTATGTTTTTCTTATGTTTTCTTATGTTTTCTTATGTTTTTCTTATGTTTTTCTTATGTTTTTCTTATGTTTTTCTTATGTTTTCTTATGTTTTTCTTATGTTTTTCTTATGTTTTTCTTCTGTTTTTCTTCTGTTTTTCTTGTTTTTCTTATGTTTTTATTATGTTTTTCTTATGTTTTCTTATGTTTTCTTATGTTTTCTTATGTTTTTCTTATGTTTTTCTTATGTTTTCTTATGTTTTTCTTATGTTTTTCTTATGTTTTTCTTATGTTTTTCTTATGTTTTTCTTATGTTTTCTTATGTTTTCTTATGTTTTCTTATGTTTTTCTTATGTTTCTTATGTTATGCACTTTCCCTCCTATGTCCTCTTGATTCCTCTTCCACCTTCACTCCACTTGCCCGCTCCCAGCACCCCCTTCTGTTGCCCCACACCTCCCATCCACCTTCACTCCACTTGCCCGCTCCCACCACCCCCTTCTGTTGCCCCACACCTCCCATCCACCTTCACTCCACTTGCCCGCTCCCACCACCCCCTTCTGTTGCCCCCCCCCTCCCATCCACTCCATCCTCTTGCCCGCTCCCAGCAAGTAGTAATGGTTGAGATTCACAATAAGAGAGGAGAGAAGCGGAGTGCCGCAAGAGTCGGTGCTGAGGCCCATTCTGTCCCATATAGAATGCTTATCTGTGGAGAAGACTCAGAACTGAGGGCGATTACAATGCAATGCAAGGTGAAAGTAGAGATGGTCTGAGATATGGATGCTGGACTTCAACCCAGACAAATGCAAGGTTAGTAGGATAGCAAAACAAGGAGTCGAGGCCTCAATAGTATGGAATGAGGGAGATGCAGCCTCCCACGTCTGGTAGTGACGTTGGTAACTTAGGCCAAACATTACCTTACCTTGAGGTGATTTCGGGGCTCAGCGACCCCGCGGCCCGGTCGTTGACCAGGCCTCCTCGTTGCTGGACTGGTCAACCAGGGTGTTGGACGCGGCTGCTCGCAGCCTGACGTATGAGTCACAGCCTGGTTGATCAGGTATCCTTTGGAGGTGTTGGCCAACATTAGGATACTTAATAGAAACTTACCTTTGCGTTGATTTCGGGGTTCAATGTCCCCGCGGCCGTGTGATGTGAGCCAGACGATGTTAGCAAAATGTCTCCCTTAGGGTGTCCCCTAAAGGAGACATACTGACAACCGTGTTTAATATGTAGTGCTTCGGTTATGTCAAATTTCTCATGTTGCGTTCAAACATTTCGGTGTATGTTGTTTATTTCTGGTGATGATGTGGTTGTGTGTGTGGACACCATGATGGGATCTCTGATAGCGTCTTTGTTTGGATATTGTCACGGCGCCTTGAAATAAACTTGTGGTGTCTGAACAATTGAGATCGACTGGGCTGACAGCCACCAAGGAATAGACGACAGTCGTCTCTTGACGGCGTTCGCTTGCTGTCGGGAACGTTTTCTACGTTTCAACTAGCAATAATCAGCGAAAGCGAACGTTCTACGTGAGCAAGTTGGTTGAACCAGTGATAACACAATCTACTCCTTTGTACACAGAGTAGAGCATCTATACACACACACACACACACACACACACACACACACACACACACACACACACACACACACACACACACACACACACACACACACACCATCTACGCTACTTACATCATTATGATAATTGAGATGGTGGCCTGCACTTGAGGGAGCAAGGGGCAGTGATGCCCCCAGCTTCGTGATGAATGCTAGTTGTAATGACTTTTTTCCCTCGTGATGTTACCAAGACAGCTTCTGAGAGAGAGAGAGAGAGAGAGAGAGAGAGAGAGAGAGAGAGAGAGAGAGAGAGAGAGAGAGAGAGAGAGAGAGAGATGGAGATGGTGGGGGAGTGTTTGGGGAGAAGGGGGAAGAGGAGAAAGAAGAGGGTGGTGGTAGGATATTAAAACAAGAGCAAGGGAAGAGGCATGAGAAGTAAGGGCAATGAAAGGGGGTGAAAGAGCATTTGGTAAGAGGTGAGAAAGAGGCGGGAGACGTAAGTCTTTTCTCTGAAGATGTTGAATAGGGTAGATAAGGATCTCATGACTCTTATCTCAAGCGGTGAGGGGGGGGGGGGGGGGAGAGGGTATAGTTAATTTTCTAAAAAAAAAAGTTTAGATTTATGGTGTATTAAAAAGCAGAATGTGCGCTAAAAGGGAGTTTCGCTCTAAAAAAAAAAAAGAGGGGGTGGGGTGAGAAATGGAGGTGGAGGGGGGGGGATGGTGGAAGGGATAGGTATATATCTTGCCCAAAGCACACACACAAGAAAGTGAAGGGACGACGACGTTTCGGTCCGTCCCTTCACTTTCTAGTGTGTGGTCTGGTCAACATATTTCAGCCACGTTATTGTGACTCCTCGTCTGCATAGGTATATGTCATATTATTAATATGGAAGGGAGTCTCCGAGGAGGAGGAAGGTAGAGGGAGAAGATATATATATATGTATAAATAATTTAACCCATTCTCTCGCAAAATGCGTCGAATTTGTTACGGAGTAGATGAATTCACAAAGATTTTGGTGTATTGGTACAAATTAAAACGCCTTATTATCGACGTTCACTACGCATCGGGCTCGATAGGTAAGGTGGGTTGCTTGGGTTTGTACGTTTGCTTGGGTTAGGCAGAACAGTTGCAATTTTTACTGAAGAGGCAGACTGAGAAACTCTCTCTCTCTGTCTCTCTGTCTCTCTCTGTCTCTCTCTGTCTCTCTGTCTCTCTCTGTCTCTCTCTGTCTCTGTCTCTCTGTCTCTGTCTCTGTCTCTGTCTCTCTCTCTCTCTCTCTCTCTCTCTCTCTCTCTCTCTCTCTCTCTCTCTCTCTCTCTCTCTCTCTCTCTCTCTCTCTCTCTCTCTCTCCTCTCTCTCTCTCTCTCTCTCTCTCCTCTCTCCTCTCTCTCCCTCCTCTCTCCTCTCTCTCCCTCCTCTCTCCTCTCTCTCCCCCCCCCCTGCACTTCCTCCAGACATGTGCGAGTTCAGTTTTCACGCTAAAGATTATCCTTGCTCAGAGGTCCCGGCTGAGCCGTTACGGCGCACTATACACCGCTTATCAACGCCAGGATACTGCCACAAATCTGTCCGTGATTGAAGGCGTAGCCCCCTCATTTACCAGTATAAAATTTAAACACAAAATCTATTTTTGTGTTGAATTTCGCCTCGAACACGACCTCTCGAAAATGGCCTGTTCGAATATCAGTTATTGTTGGTTGGAGAGTCTCGAACGAGCGGGTAGAATTATCGGCTGATTTGCATATTGGTTGACAGCTAATGCAATTTCTCCTTTTGTTTCTAATTCCTCTTTTGAATGATTGTATTTTTTGATATTGATGGTTTGATCTTAAAGGGGGGGGGGGGGTCATCTTGAGGTTATCTTGAGATGATTTCGGGGCTTTAGTGTCCCCGCGGCCCGGTCCTCGACCAGGCCTCCACCCCCCAGGAAGCAGCCCGTGACAGCTGACTAACACCCAGGTACCTATTTTACTGCTAGGTAACAGGGGCATAGGGTGAAAGAAACTCTGCCCATTGTTTCTCGCTGGCGCCCGGGATCGAACCCGGGACCACAGGAACACAAGTCCAGTGTGCTGTCCGCTCGGCCGACCGGCTCCCTCTTGGTTTGATCTTTTTTTTATTTTTCTTATCTATTACCGTTGCAATAGAGAAGGTTCGTTCACTGCTTAATGTTATTTAAGGGGGGGGGGTCTCGGTAGTGCAGTGGGGTTCGTTCTCGAGTTGCAATCGAGAATTCCGGATTCAAGTCCCGGGCGAGGACAGAAATTGTTGGGCGCGTTTCCTAACACCTCATGCCCCTGTCCACCTATCAGTAAAGAGGTACCCAGGAGTTATAGCTTGTTTTTGGGATTGCATCCCTCCCCCCCCCCCCGAAAAAAAGTGATTGGGATTTTTTTAGCATCATGTAGCTACTTTTTTTTTACACTACTCCCTTTCATATAGTCTAGGGCAGCTGCATAAATGTAGATGTATCTAAATGTATTAATAATACAAATGTATATATGTGTTAATACAAATAAAGTATTTAATGTAATTTTATGTAATGTGTTCGTCTTGATGCAAAGGTTATGGCACGTCACTTTAGTTTCATATCCCAACACTGTCCTCATATCCCAGAGGATATGTCCTCATATCCCAGAGGATATGTCCTCATATCCCAGAGGATATGTCCTCATATCCCAGAGGATATGTCCTCATATCCCAGAGGATATGTCCTCATATCCCAGAGGATATGTCCTCATATCCCAGAGGATATGTCCTCATATCCCAGAGGATATGTCCTCATATCCCAGAGGATATGTCCTCATATCCCAGAGGATATGTCCTCATATCCCAAGACTGTCCTCATATCCCAGCTCTGTCTTCATATCCCAGCTCTGCCCTCATATCCCAGCTCTGTCCTCATATCCCAGCTCTGTCCTCGTATCCCAGCACTGTCCTCATATCCCAACACTGTCCTCATATCCCAACACTGTCCTCATATCCCAGCTCTGTCCTCATATCCCAGCACTGTCCTCATATCCTCATGGGGTATGAGGAGCGCCTGAAGGAACTGTGCCTTACGACATTAGAAAAAAAGAAGGGAGAGGGGGGGGATATGATAGGATCATATAAAATACTCAGGGGGATTGACGGAGTGGACATAGACGAAATGTTCACACGGAATAGTAACAGAACGAGGGGACATGGGTGGAAGCTGGAATCTCAGATGAGTCACAGAGATGTTAGGAAGTTTTCTTTTAGCGTGAGAGTAGTGGGGAAATGGAATGGACTTAAGGAACAGGTTGTGGATGCAAATACTATTCATAATTTTAAAATTAGGTATGATAGGGAAATGGGACAGGAGTCATTGCTGTAAACAACCGATGCTCGAAAGGCGGGATCCAAGAGTCAATGCTCGATCCTGCAGACACAAATAGGTGAGAACAAATAGGTGAGTACACACACACACACACACACACACACACACACACACACACACACACACACACACACACACACACACACACACACATACATTGCGAGCAGAGTGGTCTTATAAACTTTCAAAGAGACAAATCAAGGTTTTTCTGAGAATTGTGTAGGAATGGATCCTCACTTATGGAGGGCCGGATCCTCACTCATGGTGGGCCGGATCCTCACTCATGGTGGGCCGGATCCTCACTCATGGGGGGCCGGATTCCTCACTCCTGCATGAACTATTGGAACTAGTCTTAGTGAAGGTCATGTGCCCAGACTACAATGAAAACTTCTCCTAATCGCCTTGAAAGGACACACGAGCCAGTCTGACTAAACCATCTGAAAACACTGTTTCTTTCAGCTACACAATGATTCAGTTTCCAGGCTTCGGTTGCAGTGTTGTGACACAACCCATCATGAGAGAGAGAGTGTGAGAGTGTGAGAGAGAGAAAGAGAGAGAGACAGAGAGAGAGACCTCGCGGAATATTCTCGTGCTCAGGTAATGAGTTAATGAGAACACTCACCTGAGAAATGAGTGACATAAGTGCATCTCATGATCTCATCCCATCTCGAAGTTTTATCAATTTTGCGTTCATTTCCATTTTAATTGAGAAATGCCTGTGTGAGTGGGCTTGATGGTGAAGTCTGGTGGTCCAGGGCGACCGTTGCTGACCCCTGCCGGTGTTGCCACACGAGGACCCATGCAATCCCGCCCGTCACTCAAACATACACACCTGCTCCTCTACCTGCGTTTCTAATACACAGGTGTGGTGGGAAACCTGCATGTGGAACCCCCCAGCCACGAAAAGATGCAAAATAGGCGATGGGGTGTGTGTTAGAAGGGGCTTACAGTCCCTATTCTGGTGTGAATTCGGCACCTACTCACCGCTGACCCGTAGATGGGCGGAGACTTTCTCTCTTGGATACCTGTTGCAGAAATTGCCATGTTTGAGGGTTTAATCCGCCTCTGCGTTGAAATCTCCCCGCGAAGAGGCGCATGCGGTCTCTCCTCCCTGACCCGTTCCTTCTCAGACTACCGCTGGATGGTCAGCCACTAAGCAGGGTTCCAGTGGGCATACCTGGAGCCCAGTAGGACTCCTGGAACACGTTCGCCAGGCCAGGAATTCCAGGCAGCCTGGAAGCGGTGGCAACTCGCGAGGCTTACCGTATTTGTCTGTGCCAATTCCCAGCTCAGGTGCAATGCATGCCGCACCCAGCGCCTCCCTCAGCCCCATCAAAATGGGGAGATAAAGGGGGAAAATGGGACTTAATTGCAAGGTTACAATGCATCGTGTTAACAATAAACAATTAATTTTATGATGAATTAGAAGTTGCTTGATATGCATCATTTGTCACACCTGAGCACCTTAGACTGACCGTTGGGTCCTGATCACCAGTGGAATGGTTTTTCTTGTTTTTTTTAATATGAGGCTTCGTGGGACATGAGCATTGACTTCTTCGGGACGTGATTGATGATCTTTTAGGCTGTTGCTGCTACCTGTGGCCATCACACTGGTAATGACTGTACTACCGTGGGCTGAACCACCAGGTGCAGAGGAGTGTACATTCCTGGTGTTGGCTACCTGGGTTCGAACCCTCGTCACGGCCCTTGTGGATTTGTTCACGTAACTCGGTGTTGGAAAAGGCGGCACCCATCAAATTTCTCTTAGGCGCTTCAGTCATTCAAACAGGATTCACGAAGCAGTTACGCAAGCACTTACCAACTTGTCCATCTTTTCTCAATCTTTGGCGGCTTTGCTGACGATTATTAAACAGTTAATGAGCTCCGAAGCTCCAGGAAGCTGTTTATAACAATAACAACAGTTGATTGGCAAGTTTTCATGCTTGTAAACTGATTAATAAATTTAACCAAAGCCGTCAAAGATTGAGGAAAGATGGACATGTTCGTAAGTACTTGCGTAACTGCTTCGTGAATCTGGTCTCTGATATATAACCTGCTGGCTTAGTTATGGTAATATAATGGTTATATAATGGTTATATAATGGTGGTAATATCATGATAACGGTTGTATCATGGTAACATAACAGTAATTCCAAGCTAGTAACATGGTTATGTCACATCATAGTAATGTAATGGGGTGAAGATAGAATTAATATCATGGTAATATCACAGTAATAAATTATGGTTATATCATGGTAACATGTCACACACATGTATGGTGTGACTAGCTGGGGGTACTTGCCAGTGCCAAGGGTATGTGTCTGTCTGTCTGTCTGTCTGTCTGTCTGTCTGTCTGTCTGTCTGTCTGTCTGTCTGTCTGTCTGTCTGTCTGTCTGTCTGTCTCTCTCTCTCTCTCTCTCGCTCGCTGCAATAGGATGTACCCCTACTTTAAGAGGGGCATGGGGGGTGATAACCCCGATTCCCCCCCCCCCCCCCCCCCAATACACTTATAAATCAACAGGAAAAGTTGCACCAGCCTATCAATAAATGTCTGGCCTTTGAGATCCGATAGACAGACATTCTCGTATAAATATCGAAACTTTTGCCTCGTATGATGCAAAGATCAAATATCAAAACATAATGGGGTGTATAGGAATACAACTGAATACAAAAAAATACATCAAGTCACATATATGGCCAATTGGCTGATTCAACCGGGGTTGTTATAGTGAAAGTTAAAATAAAAATTAAATAGAATATGAGGGGTTTATTTTGAAGTGTGAATCACAGAGTTACGTTATTTAATGTCGTCCTCGGAAGTGACTGAGTGCCTGACTCATGAGTGCCTGACTCATGAGTGCCTGACTCATGAGTGACTGACTCATGAGTGACTGACTCATCAGTGACTGACTCATCACTGACTGACTCATGAGTGACTGACTCATCACTGACTGACTCATCACTGACTGACTCATCACTGACTGACTCATCACTGACTGACTCATCACTGACTGACTCATCACTGACTCATCAGTTCTCTCTCATTCTAAAATGAGACTCCACGAGTCGTTGCATTTTAAGTCCTGAAGTCTGACTTGAGTCTGATTTTGAGAATTTAGCTGAGGCGATGGAACTCCCAAAGAAGAAAAAACCTGTGGACAAAATTGTTCAGCACTGCAGTTGTAGATTATAAGACAAATTTCATATGTGAGTTTCTATTTTACATAATTATTGACAGAGATAAATAATTATGTTTGTAAATAGTTCTTAATACAACCAATCGAATTCAAGAAGTACTTCAGTAGAATTCAAGTGAATGCACCTGAGGTGGTGGTGGTGTATATATTTAGATGTATATACTTCTTGAATTCGATTGGTTGTATTAAGAACTATTTACAAACATAATCATTAATCTTTGTCAATAATTATGTAAAATACATTGTTGTATTTTTTTATGATTATTTACAAAGGAATTTGGTTCTGTGTGGGGGGGGTGGTAGGGGGAGAGGGGGGTTGTCCACAGTGTGTGTGAGAGAGAGAGAGAGAGAGAGAGAGGGGGGGGAGGTGGGGGGTTAGAGGGGGGGTTATTGTCGACAGTGAGAGCGGGAATGTGTCCTCTTCCACATCAAAAGTGGGGGAGTGTGTGTGGGGGG
>NC_091180.1:23777052-23849552 GCF_040958095.1 Procambarus clarkii | reverse complement strand
CATCTTAATCTTCCTCGGGACTCGAGGCAACGACCTCTCACCTAACCTTCTTCACATCCTTCTCTACCCTTCACCTGTCCTCTCTCTCTCTCTCTCTCTCTCTCTCTCTCTCTCTCTCTCTCTCTCTCTCTCTCTCTCTCTCTCTCTCTCTCTCTCTCCTCCATAACTTCCTCTGGAGCGACCGTGAAGGATGCAGAATGTGGATGCTGCAGCAGGATGCGAGTCTGGCTGCTTGAAATTGTGGCCGGGTGGCCGGCTTCCTGAACAGGCTAGCCGGTTCGTGTGGCCATTTGTGTTGGCCGGATGGACTTTTGAGGCTGGTTAGCTGGCTGGCTGGGATGCTGGCCGCATTCCTGCGTAACTGCTCCTGTCTCATTGACTCTCTGTACCCTGTCAAGTCCACTTTTTATGACATCTTCATTGACGGACTTGTATACAAATTTTTGGCTAAATCTGTGTAGTTCAGTTAGGACTTTATTGCAGTGTGGATGGTGCTCATATTCACTGTCACACAGGACAGTGAAGATGGTGCTCATATTCACTGTCACACAGGATAGTGAAGATGCTGCTCATATTCACTGCCACACAGGATAGTGAAGATGCTGCTCATATTCACTGTCACACAGGACAGTGAGGATGCTGCTCATATTCACTGTCACACAGGACAGTGAAGATGGTGCTCATATTCACTGCCACACAGGACAGTGAAGATGGTGCTCATATTCACTGCCACACAGGACAGTGAAGATGCTGCTCATATTCACTGCCACACAGGACAGTGAAGATGGTGCTCATATTCACTGCCACACAGGACAGTGAAGATGGTGCTCATATTCACTGCCACGCAGGACAGTGAAGATGCTGCTCATATTCACTGCCACACAGGACAGTGAGGATGGTGCTCATATTCACTGCCACACAGGACAGTGAAGATACTGCTCATATTCACTGCCACACAGGATAGTGAAGATGCTGCTCATATTCACTGCCACACAGGATAGTGAAGATGCTGCTCATATTCACTGCCACACAGGATAGTGAAGATGCTGCTCATATTCACTGTCACACAGGACAGTGAGGATGCTGCTCATATTCACTGTCACACAGGACAGTGAAGATGGTGCTCATATTCACTGCCACACAGGACAGTGAAGATGCTGCTCATATTCACTGCCACACAGGATAGTGAAGATGCTGCTCATATTCACTGCCACACAGGATAGTGAGGATGCTGCTCATATTCACTGCCACACAGGATAGTGAAGATGCTGCTCATATTCACTGCCACACAGGACAGTGAAGATGGTGCTCATATTCACTGCCACACAGGACAGTGAAGATGCTGCTCATATTCACTGCCACGCAGGACAGTGAAGATGGTGCTCATATTCACTGCCACGCAGGACAGTGAAGATGGTGCTCATATTCACTGCCACACAGGATAGTGAAGATGCTGCTCCTATTCACTGCCACACAGGATAGTGAGGATGCTGCTCATATTCACTGCCACACAGGATAGTGAAGATGCTGCTCATATTCACTGCCACACAGGACAGTGAAGATGGTGCTCATATTCACTGCCACACAGGACAGTGAAGATGCTGCTCATATTCACTGCCACGCAGGACAGTGAAGATGGTGCTCATATTCACTGCCACGCAGGACAGTGAAGATGGTGCTCATATTCACTGCCACACAGGATAGTGAAGATGCTGCTCCTATTCACTGCCACACAGGACAGTGACACAACAACACCCCCAGTCAGTGCAATTTACCCTGTTTTTACCCTATCATGATGACCTGCGATACCATTTAATGGGTTTATCACTTTCTTACGATAATCGGTCGTTACTATATAACTGAAAGTAATGGCTCGTTAATGGCGTGGGGTTGTCCCCTGATAAATCCCTTCTTCTTGATTAGTTACGATTTAAACAACTGGTAGAATGTTGTTGTTAAAGATTCGCTATTTGGAACAAAAAGTTCCAAGTAGCACGGGCTATGGTGAGCCCGTAAAAAAAAAAGTGGTAGAAACTGTCACCACAGCGAACAAGTGAAATTATTAACTAATATTTTACAGTTAGACGTAGACATCTAGATGGGACAGATCCAATAAATCCCTTTTAAGGAATAATAGGGATTTATTTTATAAATTTATAGACGCAAATACACTCAAATCGCGAAAAAATTTTGAACGCGGAAATTGATATTGGAAACGTTCAATCGGCAAAAATATTTATCATTAAAGATAATTTATTAAGACTATGTAATATGGGAGAAATAGGTATACTCACTCAGAGGGGATTACAAGTGGTTGGGCACCATTCCTTTCCCCCCGTCCCATCCCAAATCCTTATCCTGACCCCTTCCAAGTGCTATATAGTCGTAACTCGCCGTCTGCATCTCACACATCACGCACCACTCCTGTGCCAGGTAAGTCCACAACGGGCTCACCATAGCCCGTGCTACTTGGAACTTGTTCCGAGTAGCTGAATCTATAACAACAACAACAGCGTCTGCATCTATACAACCTATCACTGACACTGTTATTACCACAGAAACAATAGCCACCACTGTTGTTATAACAACCGCAGCTACTGTTATTTTCAACAGTGCAACTACAGCATAATCTATTCCATTGTTACTTCTGTAAGTGCTGTTGTGGCTATTGCTAATACAGTAGTACAACTACTTAGTTAATAGTACAATCCAGACTATTATTACTACTTGTTGTATAAGGATGAAAAACAAGAATGTTGCATTGTTAAGTTCCATGTCTCTCTCTAAAGAGATTATTATTTTACTGTTGTATTTACCTATTGTATTTATATATTCTAAACAGTATTTGTCTTCCTATTTAGTGACTCTCATGTCATGTATGTAAATAGATTACTTTAGACATCATAAAATGAATATTGTGTGTTTATTATCCAGATATATTGTGAAAATTTGTGTGTGTATATATATATATATATATATATATATATATAATATATAATATATATTATTATATAATGTGACACTTGTCAATCAAGAAGGAATAAATGAAACAGGAATTTCCTAAAGTACTTTCATAAATTAATCAATACATCTTGATAAGGATGGATATTACAAGATGATTAATTGATAAATGATACTGGTAATGGCTCAAAAGGGCCACCACTTACGGGCTATTCGTGCCCGTGCCACCTTTTGGGTGGCTTAATCTTCATCAATCTTGTAATCCACACACAACACCGATCCCGTGCCAGGTAAGTCCACTACGGGCTCACCATAGCCCGTGCTACTAGGAACTTTTTGTTCCCAGTAGCAAACTAACAAACTTTAAGTCTTAAACAACATTGTAATAGACTCTTGGGGGTGGCTTAATCTTTATCATCAGTCTTGTAATAGAATTACGGGATCACCATAGCCCGTGCTACATGGACATTTCCTTCCGAGTAGCTGAATCTAAAACAACAACAACTTGTAATATCCTATCACGGGCTATTCTTACCACCTCTTGGGTGGCTTAATCTTCATCAATCAATCACGTGTAATATCTATCGTTCTCAAGATGTATTGGTTAATATACGAAAGTACTTAAGGAATTTCCTATCTTCCTTCGTGGTCTAGCTACATTACTCATCACATGTTAATTTCTAAGTGATATACACACATACACACAGACTCTTGGGGGGGGAAGGGTCTGGTAGCTGAGCGAAGAGCGCGCAGGACTCATAATTCTGTATCCCGGGTTCGATTCCCGGACCAGGCAGAAACAAATGGTCAAAGTTTCTTTCACCCCTGATGGCCCTGTTACCTAGCAGTAAATAGGTACCTGGGAGTTAGACAGCTGTTACGGAGCTGCTTCCTGGGGTGTGTTTCTGTGTGGGGGAAAAAAATTAGTTAGTAGTTAGTTACAGTTGAGAGGCGGGCCGAAAGAGCAGAGCTCAACCCCCGCAAGAACAACTAGGTAAATACACACACACACACACACACACACACACACACACACACACACACACACACACACACACACACACACACACACACACACACACACGCATACTATTACTGGCCGTATAAGTGTTTTTGGTAAAATTCTTCCCATCCTTTTTACCAAGTAAACTCCGGACAGCTTAAAACATACATGGCGATTGGAGGCAGTCTTTATAAATAGTCCCAACATATTTGGCTCATAGAGGGGGGAGTGGGGGGGGGGAGGGAGGTCTGCGATGAACCAGCCCCGAAGATGGCTTGGCTTGACCTTGAATGGACCGGTGCATGCCGCGAAGGTCCTTAGCCAGGCTGGCTCCTAAGACGTTCTAAAAAGTAATTCTTACCAGGTCATGACCTCCAAGGAATTTATGGAACATGGACAAGCTTAAGTAGTAAAAAAAAAAGGGATTTGTTTAAGCTATGTTCTATACTGAATTTGGGGGTTTGTCGGGCTAAATTATATTATTTTTGGGTGTAGCTTATGTGAGATACGAACCTGCTACTTGGGTTATTATGTATGAAATATTTTGGGAAAACTGAAAGCGTCTCTAGTGGAATTCCATGGACTTATATTTTTGCTAATGTTCCATCCTGAAAAGGATGGAACAGCTACTTGGGCTGGATGGTAGAGCGACGGTCTCGCTTCATGCAGGTCGGCGTTCAATCCCCGACCGTCCACCAAGTGGTTGGGCACCATTCCTTTACCCCCGTCCCATCCCAAATCCTTATCCTGACCCCCTTCCAAGTGCTATATAGTCGAAATGAAAATGAAAAGTGAAACGTTTGTAGAGCAGCAATAGGGATTTTTTTTACACGCCATGTTGGTAAGAGGTAGAGTTAGGATTTAGTGAATAGATTTTATTGTTTATCAGTTGCAGTAGATTTAGGGAGGGGAGGGGGGGGGGGTAGGAAACGCTACTGCACACCTTCCCTGCTATTGTGAACCTTCTCAGCTACTGTGAACCTTCCCTGCTACTGTGAACCTTCCCTGCTACTGTGAACCTTCCCAGCTACTGTGAACCTTCCCAGCTACTGTGAACCTTCCCTGCTACTGTGAACCTTCTCAGCTACTGTGAACCTTCCCTGCTACTGTGAACCTTCCCTGCTACTGTGAACCTTCCCTGCTACTGTGATCCTACCCAGCTACTGTGCACCCCTCTCCATTACTGGGCTCTGCGCTACTGTGCCACCTCCCCATGGAAGCTCAGATACTGAAGACAAGCAACCCCATACTTCCATAACCTCTCTTCCCTCCCCCCCTCCTCTCTATTTTGACCCCAATTTATTTCCCTATTTCCCTATTGTGCTACACCCATTTTCTCTCACTATTATCCCTTGCAACCCCCCCCCCCCCCAACCTAGTCGCCTAACATCCCCCATATCTCAAACCCCCTCTATCCCTACCCCACCTACAAGAACCCCTCCCCCCACTTCTAACTCCCTGCCAAACAATCCCCCCACCTCCTCCCTACCTCTGCCAAGCACCTCCCTGATCCCAACCAAAACAACCCAAACAGGCTGGTTGGGCGGCCTGGGTTCGAATCCCCTGAGGGGTCAATAGAGTGTAACAGACATATGTGCTTGGAGACCATTTAAGTTTCGCTAATGTGTGTGTGTGTGTGTGTGTGTGTGTGTGTGTGTGTGTGTGTGTGTGTGTGTGTGTGTGTGTGTGTGTGTGTGTGAAAATAGTAACAGTTGATTGATTGACAGTTGAGAGGCGGGCCGAAAGAGCAGAGCTCAACCCCCGCAAGCACAACTAGGTGAAAAACACACACACACACACACACACACACTTCATACTCACAAAGCTTTTACAGAGAGATGATTGGGTTGACTGCATTTATAACTTGGGTTGACAGCAATCCATAAAAAATTGTTCTGGAAACTGGAATTTGCTGGAGGATTGACAAGGATACTTTGAAATGAATGACAATATTTTCAGACAGAAAATTGAAAGCAGTAATCATAAGAAATGAATCAATCAGACAGGGGGAAGCGTTACTAGCGGAGTACCACAGGGTTCAGTTCTAGCACCAGTTATGTTCATTGTCTATATCAACAAGAGGGAACACAGAATTATATGAATATATTTGCTGATGATGCCAAGATAATAGGGGAAGATGATTATCCTGCCCTTCAGGAAGACTGGGACGAAATATGTGTATGGAGCAACACTTTGCAAACGGAATTTAATGTGAATAAATTCCACGTTATGGAATGTGGAATAGGAGGAAATAGGACACATACAACCTACAAATTTTGTGAAAAGACTTTAAAGAAGTCTGATAAAGAGATCTTGGGGTGGTTCTGGATAACAAAACTGTCACCTGAAGACCACATAAAGCACACATGAGATAGGAGTCTATGCTACACTTTCCAACTTTAGTATAGCTTTTATATACGTGGATGGCGAAATATTAAAGAATTTATTCACAACCTTTGTGAGACAAAAAGTGGAATATGCAGCGTTGTATGGTGCCTATATTAAAAAAAAAATCACTAAGCCAGAAAAGGTGCAAAGACATCCAACTAAATGGCTTCTGGAACTGAAAAACAAAATGTAAGGTAATTATAAGGAGAAATCACTAAGCCATTTCGACTATACTGTGTAACAATTGGAAAGAATATGTTGATAAGAATTTAGGATAGGAAAGAAGGAAGGAATGGTGCCTAATCACTTGTGGACAGTCGGGGATTGAACGCCGACTTGAAAGAAGCGTGACCGCCGCTCTACCGAGGAGAGGTTGGCACCGTTAAATGTACCAGCTGGATAATAACAGAAAAAGAGAGGAGATATGATAAGTAACAGGAAACGACTAAAATTGACGAGGAAGTTTTAAAAAATGGCAGCTTCATGAACAAGAAAACATAGGTTAAAACTAATTGAACAAAGCCGCCGAGAAAACATTAGAAGACCCACTATCGCAAACAGTGGTAGACAGTTGGAACAGTTAGGTGAGAAGGTGGTAGAGGCCAAGACCGTCAGTAGTTTCGAAACGTTATATGACAAAGAGTACTGGGAAGACGGAACACCACCAGCGTAGCTCTCATCCTGTAACTACACTTAGGTAATTACACACACACACACTTTTTTTTTTATTATTTATTTATTTATTTATTTATTTATTTATTTATTTATTTAATTACAGGGTGTACAGTTACATGACACAAGCCGTTGCTTAACGCTCAGTATCCAAGCCGTTGCTTAACGCTACAACGCCGATTGCCGTGGCTTTCATTGCCGTAGTAGAGCCTTTCTGACATGCGTTCGGTTGTGACTGCGGGCCCAAGACGGTGTTCAAGCCGGGAACGCTTCTGGGTCATACCGTTCCTATTCCCTCCCTGGCTAGTCTGTCCATGCCAGTCCCTCTCAAACCTTTTCCGGCTGTCCCCAGGACAGGACAGTCTCTCGGAAATGGGTCGGGGTGCTTCGGTAAGCTTAACAGCGGTGAGAAAATGGCGTAGGTCAGTATTGTCCTGGGGAATGACCTTGAAAGAGGGCTTCATCTGACCTAGTGATGGCACCTGAAGTTGTGGCATGCGTGTGCTATCAACCTGGACACGAGGTTGGCGTAGGTCAGTATTGTCCTGGGGAATGACCTTGAAAGAGGGCTTCATCTGACCTAGTGATGGCACCTGAAGTTGTGGCATGCGTGTGCTATCAACCTGGACACGAGGTTGGCAGGGAGGCAGCGCGGGTGCACTTTTCACCGTCTTCTGGGCCGTGTTCTGCCGGAACCGCTGGTGGAATTTGCTGTTCAGAATCACCCTGTCTCTGATTTTTCGGAGATCCTCTGCCGATGGGAGGGAGATAGTCAAATAATCTTCGTCGTCGGACGAGTCCTCGACTTCGGGAAGTCGGTTGTCCTTTTCCTTATCCATTCTGAAGGAAATTTGCAAAAACATCATCTGCGACGATGAAGCTGAAAATAATATCCGAGATGAAAAAAATTTAGTGAGGTTGGAAGTGTTAAGAAAAAGAGAGAAAGAGGGCCGGTCTTAGCCTCCATGGAGGACGAAGGTGTTGGGTTAGGGTTTAACTTTCTAAGTGTGGGTTAGTTTTGGGAATGGTGGGTTGAGTGTGGGTTAGTTTTGGGAATGGTGGGTTGAGTGTGGGTTAGGTGGGAAGGTGGTGGATGGGTTAGATGGTAAGGTTGTACTGGAGATGGTAAGGATGTACTGGAGATTGTAAGTGTGTAGTGGAGATAGTAAGGTTGTACTGGAGATAGTAAGGTTGTACTGGAGATTGTAAGTGTGTAGTGGAGATAGTAAGTGTGTAGGGGAGATAGTAAGGTTGTAGTGGAGATAGTAAGGTTGTACTGGAGATTGTAAGTGTGCAGGGGAGATAGTAAGTGTGTAGTGGAGATAGTAAATGTGTAGTGGAGATAGTAAAGTTGTACTGGAGATAGTAAGTGTGTAGGGGAGATAGTAAGTGTGTAGTGGAGATAGTAAGGTTGTACTGGAGATTGTAAGTGTGTAGTGGAGATTGTAAGGTTGTACTGGAGATAGTAAGTGTGTAAGGGAGATAGTAAGTGTGTAGTGGAGATAGTAAGTGTGTAGTGGAGATAGTATTGTTGTAGTGGAGATAGTATTGTTGTAGTGGAGATAGTGTGTAGTGGAGATAGTAAGGTTGTAGTGGAGATAGTAAGGTTGTACTGGAGATAGTAAGGTTGTACTGGAGATTGTAAGTGTAGTGGAGATAGTAAGTGTGTAGTGGAGATAGTATTGTTGTAGTGAAGATAGTAAGTGTGTAGTGTAGGTAGTAAGTGTGTAGTGGAGATAGTAAGTGTATAGTGGAGATAGTATTGTTGTAGTGGAGATAGTATTGTTGTAGTGGAGATAGTAAGATTGTAGTGGAGATAGTATTGTTGTAGTGGAGATAGTAAGATTGTAGTGGAGATAGTATTGTTGTAGTGGAGATAGTAAGTGTGTAGTGGAGATAGTAAGTGTGTAGTGGAGATAGTGTGTAGTGGAGATAGTAAGTGTGTAGTGGAGATAGTAAGTGTGTAGTGGAGATAGTAAGATTGTAGTGGAGATAGTAAGATTGTAGTGGAGATAGTATTGTTGTAGTGGAGATGGTAAGGTTGTAGTGGAGATAGTAAGATTGTAGTGGAGATAGTAAGATTGTAGTGGAGATAGTAAGATTGTAGTGGAGATAGTAAGATTGTAGTGGAGATAGTATTGTTGTAGTGGAGATAGTAAGATTGTAGTGGAGATAGTAAGATTGTAGTGGAGATAGTATTGTTGTAGTGGAGATAGTAAGATTGTAGTGGAGATAGTATTGTTGTAGTGGAGATAGTATTGTTGTAGTGGAGATAGTGAAGTTGTAGTGGAGATAGTGAGGTTGTAGTGGAGATAGTATTGTTGTAGTGGAGATAGTATTGTTGTAGTGGAGATAGTATTGTTGTAGTGGAGATAGTATTGTTGTAGTGGAGATAGTGAGGTTCTGGAGATCGTAAGATTCTGGAGATAATAAGCTTTATCAGAACGAGTATATAGTGCAGATCGTGTGTGTCGTGTGCAATAAGACATATTCGTTGCTGATAACTGTGTGTATTAAGAAGAAACCTTAATGGAATTTTGGGGTTCACGGTGGACTCCGGAGACAACCCGTCCTCGACTAAGTCCATTACATCCAGCGGTCGACCCCACAGACGCATTCATAAATTTTAACTTGCTGTTCATTCAAAACGGGAATTTTCTCAAGTATAAATTAATATTATAATATATTAGCATATTGTGCATATATAGGCATAGGATAGGTTAGGTTAGGTGTTTAGGTTCTGTTGGCGATTATTTGTATTTGTAGTACGTGGGTGAAGCATTTATAGCGTTGTGATTCGAACAAAATTCGTCAGTGAAGCACTTGCTCCGGATATGTTCGAACGTCAGCAGTTGTGAGTCGTGTGTAAATTGCTTTTCATTCATAAACAGGGGGTTTGGCGGGTGGATGGAATCACTTTTGGATCTTTGTTTGGAGGACGGGCTGCCGGAGACTCGGTGAGTTCGAAACCCTGCTCTTCATCCCAGCAACACCGGGTCTTCGGCTGGTAAAGCATATATCTGGATATCGTTTGGCTATCGTTTTTTGCACTTGCCTATTCCAAAGCTACAAATATGATTACCAGTTCTTGCAAGCAATATTTCATAAATTTACGAAAGCGCCCGAATCGCATAATAATTCAAAGTTTTGCAATAAGGTTTAATAATTGGATTGTTCGTAGTCATTTAATATTTTTTTGGTTAATACTAGTTGAGAACAGTTATTCTAGAACAAACAATATCGTTTAACTAATGTAACGGTGCCACCACCTTTGGATATAGTGGCTTACAACCGTTTTCATAATTAATGACAGTCATAGAAAGTACTCTCCAAGTCAAGCAATGTTTCTTGCCTCGTTGCTTGATATAGTTTCAATGGTCAAAGGCAGATGGTGGCAGCGTATTTAATCCTTGTGTTAGCATTTCCTTATTGGCAGTGTACCTTTGGTTTCGGTGTAACCATCATATGTCAGCTCATAACAGTGTTATCAAGTGCAACCGATGAGGAAGTGTTACTCAAGATAAGTAGTGTTCCATTATAGTGGTACAATTGGTGGTGTTACAATAGAGCGGTGTTACACTAAGTAGATAGGGACAATATTCTATGCTTTACTGATGGGTCATAAATTATGGCCGATTTGAAGAGTTATGACCACATGTATTGGCTAGCACCTGCTCCTGCCTATCACACCTGTCTGTCCATTACTGCCTATCACACCTGTCTACCCCTCTCTTACTGCACCTGACCACCCTAACAACCCATTAAGGGCTTCAACTGGAACTAGAAACAATTAGATATGCTGTAACGATCGTATACTGAGAGGTGTATATACCCATTTATGTCGGTGTGTGTATATATATACACACATTGAGAGTTTATCTTAGTTCCGAGTTTTGTTGGGATGGGGGTTGGGACTGAGTATATACCTGCATGTATATACATGCATGTATATACATGTAGGCAGTAGAACCTCCGGTGTGTGCGGCATACAGGGAGTGTATGTCGCACGAGTGTATGCATACACACGAGTGTATGCCGGAGTGTTAGTCGTGAGGAGTGAGCAAGTAGGAATGAGCTGAAGAGGAAGGTAATATATGAGGTCTGATTCAAGTGAGTTTCAAGAGTGAAGTGTGTTTTGAGAAGAACAAGGAGCCGGGAGTCATTGTAAGACAGTAGTAGCCCAGGAGCTGAAGCCGACACTGTAAGTACACAAAATTGAATTTTATATATATGTATAATAATATACATAATGTACACGCGCACACAATCCCGCCTATATACACACACACACACCTGTCACACAAATTGTAAATAGCGAGCCAAAGTTTCTTCAGAATTCCATCTCTGATTCCCCTTCTCCCCCCACTCTCCCCCTCCTCCCCAGCCCCCTCCCTCCCTTGCAGCCTTAAACACAAGATGCAAAAGAATCCCGAGATTCATAATCTCCAGATCCCCCGACAAGATTGGGAGTGAGGTACGGGAAGTAATCGTCGATGTTAGTAGACCCGGGAGGTAATTATAAGAGCAGCGGAATGTATACACGCGGACAAGTGTGGTGGTGGGCAGGGCCGGGCCGGGCCGCTCCTCCTTAATAAGGCAACCTGCCCCCTTCTTGCGAGTCCGTCCGCTGTTGCCAACTCCGAGCGAGGGATTTCTTCCGACTGTATAATATCATTAGTTGGGTAGTTTCTGGTGTCGATACACCCGGTGGGTGACGCGGAAGAGGGACGTCACACGCCGAAGCCAAGGTCGCTAGACGAGTCGGTGATCGATTTAAAACGCGTTGGGGGGGTGCGGGGGGGTGGGGGGGGTAGGGGGGTGAGAGGAATAGGCGGGAATTGTGTGGAGCGAAGGATCGAGGAGCTAGCGAGATCGGAATGCGAGAGACGGGGGGTGTGGAGCCGCGGGGGTGGTGGCACTACTGGCTGGCGGCACACCTCCCCAGCCTCAACATCTAATCTATGACATCATCGTCCAGCCCCCCTCCTCCTCCTCCTCCAGAATCCCCTCTCCCCCACAACCCATTCCTATACCCCCCTTCACCACCTCCCCTCACCTCACTAGCAAGACACTGTCTGGCAGGAGCCGTGGGGACATTACCCTTGTCTCCTACCCCCTCCCCCCCTCCCCCCACCGCCCACATCCGACACCTTGAGTCCCCCTCCCCCTCTTCCCCCGCCCCCTCTTCCCCCGCCCTACACTGGCCTTCCAGGCAACCCCCATTTTCTCCCAATTTACGTCTTAATGTCTGAATATATTATGACTACCCTAATTGCGTCGGATTTTATATTTGGTGTCCCACTTTGTTTTCTTATCCTTGATTGTGTGCTCTTTAGTCTGGCGTCCTGGGGGTATGTCTGGCGTCCTGGGGTATGTCTGGCGTCCTGGGGTATGTCTGGCGTCCTGGGGTATGTCTGGCGTCCTGGGGTATGTCTGGCGTCCTGGGGTATGTCTGGCGTCCTGGGGTATGTCTGGCGTCCTGGGGTATGTCTGGCGTCCTGGGGTATGTCTGGCGTCCTGGGGTATATCTAGCCTCATGGGGTATGTCTGGCCTCATGGGGTATGTCTGGCGTCCTGGGGTATGTCTGGCGTCCTGGGGTATGTCTGGCCTCCTGGGGTATGTCTGGTCTCCTGGGGTATGTCTGGCCTCCTGGGGTATACCAAATTCCATTTGCGAAAGCACAAGAAACTTTTCAATTGGAACGTAGTTACACACATCACTAATGTTAAAGAATAATTCTAAGTTGGAATCTAGCGAGTGAGTCTTGAACTCGCTGAATCTTTCAGCGAGAGTCCTCAGGCTCAGGAGAAGACTCTGATCTCCCAGAGTCTTCACTACACCTACACACCCACACACCCACACACACCCCACACACACCCCACACACACCCCACACACACCCCCACACACCCCACACACACACCCACACACCCCCACACACCCACCCCCACACACCCCCACACACCCACCCCCATCCTTCTGTCTTTTTAAAGCATTTGACTTAATAATATATATATGATTGTCGCGAGTCGCGTGGTTGTGGAGCGGGTTAGCGAATTGGTTATAAATATGTATCTTATATTTCATTGTGAGTGTGTGTGTGTGTGTGTGGTGTGTGTGTGTGTGTGTGTGTGTGCGTTTATGGTAGTACGCTCATTAACGGGTGTATCATGTATGTGTGTGCGTGCGTGCATGCGTGCTTGTTTAACGCACCCATTTGGCTCTATTGTGTGCTTGAGTTGCATGCAACATTGCTTGCGTGATTTGGGGACCTAGTATTGCATGTTTGTCGGTGGTGCATCGCTGTTTGTTGTCAATGCTTGCGTTATCTTTCTTATCGTGGCTTTACCAAAAGTGGCATCTTTCTCTGAACTAAATATGTATGGCAATAAGTTGACATTGCGGCTGCAACATTAGTGCTTACGTCGTGATCGAGAAGGGGGGGGGGGTCTGTTGAACGGTAGAGTGGGGTCTGTTGAACGGTAGAGTGGGGTCTGTTGAACGGTAGAGTGGGGTCTGTTGAACGGTAGAGTGGGGTCTGTTGAACGGTAGAGTGGGGTCTGTTGAACGGTAGAGTGGGGTCTGTTGAACGGTAGAGTGGGGTCTGTTGAAGGTTCCCATCATTCATCGCCAGTAACGAGGTTAAGGTTCCCCCAGTCATTGCCAGCATAGATTCCTCTTTATAATGAGGTTATCTTGAGAGGATTTCGGGGCTTTAGTGTCCCCGCGGCCCGGTCCTCGACCAGGCCTCCACCCCAGGAGGGGTGTATCCCTGACTGACCAGAATGTAGCATAGATTAGTCCATATATACAAAATCAGCGAAGCGCTCTGAATAAATGAATCTATAAAATATGCTGATAACCGGCTGTATAATCAGTCAACGACACAGCTCAAAAACGACTTCGAACGAGCGTGACTGTCCGGAACGACTCGATCCAATAGCATTCGATGTATATACCAACTTACCCTAGGTATTAACACTCCCATCCTGCCATCAAAACGTACAAGATTTCTCCATGGGGGACGTTCCAAAACTGGAAAAAGGAGTGGTGTGTGTGGTGTGTGTGGTGTGTGTGTGTGTGGTGTGTGTGTGTGTGTGTGTGTGTGTGTGTGTGTGGGGGGGGGGGGGGGGGGAGTTAGCGAAGCCGGATAAAAATAGCCGGCATATGTCACCTCCAATTTAGCGAGTCTCGGAGGTGCGACGCTGAACGCGGTAATCGCTATTGAGTAAGCGGCCGATGAAGTTCACGGACTTGGAAAATGGGATTAGGCGTTTATGGTAAGCTTAGCACAAGAGGCTTGTAGTGGCAGGGTGGGTGTACGAGGACATACACTGTGGGAGAGACTTAGAGTTCACCAGGGCGGGAGGCGCAGTTCATGGTGACTTAAGGTTATATTGTACATAGTACAACCGGATATAATATTAGTACAAAATAGCGAGTCGGACAAAATTTCGATAAATGGTGGGGCAGGCCATCCAGGAGAGGGGTGCATATTCAACATGTGGGAGTAATTTGAGCTTCATAAAATGTTTCGCAATCCCTGCTGTCGAGCAGATATGACATACGCCATTAGGCTGTTAAGTTACTTGGCTGCCATGCTTACTAGGTTCAACACGTGGTTCTTCATGGGTATTGAAGAGTCAGGCTTCATCCACAACATGACTAATTCATCAATACACACTAGATTATTATTTTTTTCATTCATCACTATGCCTATCCAAAGTTTAATATTATGTAGTCCGGTTCTCATTTATTTTTTGTCTGTAGCACATGTGTCCTGTCATCGCTGCAAGTTGTGTTTTGAAGCAACCCGTCCTCTTAAAAATAACGTCACTTTTGGCTCGTATGCGCGATATGGCTAAATTTGGACGTAATTTGAAATGAAATCGACTCACAAAAGTGACGTTCTGTTCCCTTTTCTATTTGAGTCGTCCGGCGTACGCGCAGAGGTTATAAGAGGACACTTTAAATTCACGTTTTTCATATCGTTTTGAAACTTTATGAGAATTTCCTGCCCACCTAACCTATCAGAGGACCCTTAACTTACTGTTGTTGAAAACAAAAATCCTAAATTTATTTTAATTTTTTTTTCATTTTCAAATTACGTCCAAATTCGGCCATACTGGCAAACGGCCAAAAGCGACGTTCTTTTTAAGAGGACAGGTTGATTGAAGAGGATTTTTAAAAATTGACATTTCCTCTCTAGGCATATAACTGCATGCGGTGAATATATCTTATCTATCTTGAGATGATTTCGGGGCTTTTTAGTGTCCCCGCGGCCCGGTCCTCGACCAGGCCTCCACCCCCAGGAAGCAGCCCGTGACAGCTGACTAACACCCAGGTACCTATTTTACTGCTAGGTAACAAGGGCATAGCGTGAAAGAAACTCTGCCCATTGTTTCTCGCCGGCGCCTGGGATCGAACCCAGGACCATAGGATCACAAGTCCAGCGTGCTGTCCGCTCGGCCAACGGGCTTGTTAGCGTCCTATTGTACGCTCTGATCAGTAGTCTGCGCGCCTCGTGTTATCCACGTGCCTGTATAACCCTCACGATTGATTGATTGATTGATAAAGATTAAGCTACCCAAGAGGCGGCACGGCCATGAATAGCCCGTTAAATAGCCTTCACGTGTATGTATCCTATACATACCTGTAACCCCGCACAAACCTCACAATCCAAGCCAAGCCACCTCTCTCCCTCTTCCCCCACCTCACGACAACAGTGAATAAATCTTCACTCTACTTCACTATACTTCACTATACTTCACTATACTTCACTATACTTCACTATACTTCACTACCGGAGTCGTCCAACGCGTTAACCTTGTGGTGTTATTCTTGGGCAAGACGTGATGTTTATTTTTTTTATTATTTTTTTTTTAAATATAAGTCCATTACTGGTGTGCATGAAGAACAATGAAAGCTGTCTCGGGTGATAAGATCAAGGCTCTACTTGACGTGGTTGACCTCCGAGAACTCTATAAAAAGAATGGGGCAGAGGGGAAAAAATGTAAATATCCACTCCATTAAAGCCTATGATGGCACCACTGTGGCATTTAATCATGACGATGTTATATATATATATATATATATATATATATATATATATATATATATATATATATATATATATATATATATATATATATATATATACGTTTGTGTGTGTGTGTGGCCCCAAAGTTAGAGGGCCAGATGTTAGGGGCTAGCCTCACCAAAATTTCAGGGATGAAATGAAGAGGGGTGAATGGTCCGGGGTACGGAACGGACATAGGCTCATCACGGTAGGCCTAAGGTAAAAAAAATGATTTTTAAGAAATATTAGTGATAGTGACACCATCCCCCCCCCCCTTCATCACATTTTCACACACCAATGTGCCCAAAGATGTGATGTTCTAATCATTTTTCATAATGGGAAAAATATATTTTCAGATAGTTGCTTCAGTTCTTCTTTATCATATACTTTCTGAGAGAAATGGGAGAGAGACGAAGCGATTGGGGAGGGAATGGGGAGGATGATGGGGAAGGGGGGGAGGGTAAGTGAGGGGAGAAGAGGGGGAAGATGAGGGGACAAGATAGATGGACAGATTGGTTTATAAATTGATAGATGAATGGTTGGATAAATGGACAGATAGAAGGATGGATAGATAAATGACTGGATAGATAAATGGCTGGATAGATAGATAGATATAAATGGATGGATAGATAGACATATGGATAAATATAAAGATGCGAATAAATATGAATGGATAAATATAGATGAATATATAAATGAAAAGATGGAGAGAGGGGTGGCTAGATAGATAAGTAGACATAGATGGATATATATAGATTGGATAGATATACGAATAGATGGATGGATAGATAAATATATGTATAGATGCATAGATATATGTGTAGATGGATGACTAGATGGGTAGATATAGACAGATGCATAGGTAAGACACAGACCCGGGCAGCGCCGGCAACTTCCCCCCCCCCCCCCCCCCCTCCTTCTTCTTGGTATAGATGGAAATGTCTGCGTTCGAGGCTGGAGGCCTAATTGGGAAATTGGGTAAAGAAGAAAGGTGTTGTAACAACCAGGAAAATCCTCATTCTCTCTCTCTCTCTCTCTCTCTCTCTCTCTCTCTCTCTCTCTCTCTCTCTCTCTCTCTCTCTCTCTCTCTCTCTCTCTCTCTCTCTCTCTCTAAAATAAAAAGTTCCAAGTAGCACGGGCTATGGTGAGCCCGTAGTGGACTTACCTGGCACAGGAGCTGGGCTGTATGGGGGTGAAACGAGAGATTGATTGATAAAGATTAAGCCACCTAAAAGGTGGCACGGGCATGAATAGCCCGTAAGAAACGACAGGAAAGCTGAGGAGATAAAAAAGATGGGGGTGAGGTGCGTGTGGGGGAAGGGGGCAAATTGGGGGGAGTTAGCTGGGAAGAAAAAGAGGGGTTTTGCGGGAAAGTAGGGTAGGGGAAAAAGGGAGAGAAAAGAGAGGGGAAATGGGAGTGGGGGGGGGGGGTTGAGAAACAGGGCATTGAAAAACGGGAGGCTGGGTGAGTGAAAGTTAGAACATGGATTAGGAAGAGAGATAGGAAGAGAGATAGGAAGAGAGATGTGGCCAGAGGACTGCATCACTGGCATTGAAGACCCTTGTGTGTGTGTAGCTGAGACACGCTGCTCTGTTGTGAAACTAAATAAACCAGGAATTAGAGCATTATAAATGAACAAGATGAGAAACACGAGACATTCTAGGAGATTATAATGAGGAATAATAAAGTATGTTGAGTGCATGAATGAGCTGAGTATACTCAGACGACAGACTGGAGAAGAGAGAGAGAGAGAGAGAGAGAGAGAGAGAGAGAGAGAGAGAGAGAGAGAGAGAGAGAGAGAGAGAGAGAGAGAGTATTCAAGTGAAATTGATGGAAGAAAACTCGGATAAAAAGACCCGAAAAAAATAGTAGTGCACATCATGTTATTATACTTATAATCCACCCTAATTTTGGGGACATAAACCAGTTATATTTATAAACCCAAAAAATTGGGGTGTTTTAGCGAGAAAAAGAAACTGATTTTGTTTGATGCTCGAACTAGCCCCACTTGTCTCTTGTTTCGCCACGTGCTCCTATTAAAAAGATCCATATTAGGATCTTTTCAATGGTTCTGTGTCTTGTTAGAGTGAAATGGAATGTCTTAAGAAAATATATATTTTTTTGGGTTAGCTGATCATTTTTCCTTGCAAGTCGAGTCAGATAATATGGAGATGATCAACTGTTTGGCCATTTATTTCAGGTTCATATTTTCAGGGGCATTTGTGTTGTGTTTTTACCTAGTTGTGCTTGTGGGGGTTGAGCTTTGCTCTTTCGCCCCGCCTCTCAAACTGCCAATCAACTGTTACTAACTACTAATTTTTTTCCACATGCACGCACACACACACACGCACCACAAACACACATACATACATACACATACATACACACACACACACACACACACACACACACACACACACACACACACACACACACACACACACACACACACACACACACTCACTCACCCAGGAAGCAGCTCCGTAACAGCTGTCTAACTCCCAGGTACCTATTTACTGCTAGGTAACAGGGGCATTCAGGGTGAAAGAAACTTTGCCCATTTGTTTCTGCCTAGTCCGGGAATCGAACCCGGGCCACAGAATTACGAATCCTGCGCGATGTCCACTCAGTGTATCTAATTCCGTGTGTTCTCCTATTTATATGGGAGAGTCCCCATTTTTTAACCTATTTTTCCTGGTCGCACTCAAGAAAACATGATTATAGTTAATCACTCATAATAGAATAGTTTGTGTAACTTAAACGAACTTCAACATAAGTGTGTTATCCCCTGATACTTGAAAGTGTTGGTACTTTAAGCATGCTTTAACAATTTTTGTTACTTTCCAGATGTTTCAGTAGTTGGGTATACCTGGAGCATACCTGTAGAGGGTTTCGAGAGGTCGTCTACTGTCCGAGCCTGGCCTGAGGCCAGGGTATGTATCATGTGATATCTATCCCATCCCCAACTCCCCTCTCTCCCACTCTTCCTTACCTGTCTCTTCCTCCCCTTTTAATTTCCTCCTATCTTCTATCTTCTCTAACCTCTTCTTTGCCGCTTTCTTCGCCGTCTTTTCTCCCTTCTTATTTGCCCCCTTCCCCCCCCCCTCTTCTTTGCCCTTTTTCTCCCCTCTTCTTTGCCCTCTTTCCCCCTCATTTTCCCCTTTTTTCCCCCCTTTTCTCCACCCCTCTTCCTCCCCTATTTTCCCCTCTCCCCCCTCTTTTTTCCCTCTATTTTTCCTCATTTTTTCCCCTCATTTCCCCCCCTCATTTCCCCCCTCTTTTCCCCCCTCTTTTCCCCCTTCTTTCCCCCCTTCTTTTCCACCTATCATTTTTCCCTCTTTCCCCTCTATCATTTTTCCCCTCTTTTTCCCCTCTTATACCCCAGCTTTGCCATTGCCAATAATGGCGACGCGCCGATCGCGTCCTCTTACGTAACAATCCGCTACGGTGTGACGGTCAGTCTAGGGGGGATAATAGTGTATATGGGGCGTGAGCTATCGTCAGGATCAGCTATCGTGTCATCAGGGGTGGTACAGAGAGATTTGCTGCCACTTGATATCTCTGATATATTGATGTGTGTGTGTGTGTGTGTGTGTGTGTGTGTGTGTGTGTGTGTGTGTGTGTGTGTGTGTGTGTGTGTGTGTGTGTGAGGTTTTGATTGGCGTTCGCTCGTCTGTTGAGTTTGTTTATATTTGTTTTGTGAGTTTTTATTTGTGAGTTTTTATTTGTGAGTTTTTATTTGTGAGTTTTTATTTGTGAGTTTTTATTTGAGTTGGATTGACCTTTAAACCTTGTAAGCTGCTGTGATTATTTTATTTGTTTTTTTTTCGTAAGTGTTTTGTAAAGGTTAGTTTTGTGTTTTGTTTTTGCTTTCGTGTTGTTTATTTTCCGTGTTTGTCTGTTTTTTTCCTCCATTTGTCATTTGACTTCATATCTATTTCATCATTTCATAAGAATACTTTAATGTGAAAAGATGCAAATTATAAAACTGTGGTCGGCGGCTCACAACCTGGGGACCCGGGTTCGGGCCTCGGCCAGGACTGAAAGGGATGACCACCTTTTCTTTCACCTGATGCGTCTGTTCACCGTGCAGTCAAATAAGTACTTTTGAGTAGTTATAGGCAACTGTTGTGGGGGTTGCATCCTGTGGGAGGGGGACAGTAATGTTGGTCTGGGGGGGGGGGGTCTTGATAGGCCTAAGGGCAGGCTTCCTGGCAATGAAAATAGGTTGTTCAATAAACCCCTGAACTATATGTTTAACACATCTCTAACCCTGTCCATGGAGGACAGAAGAAAATGTATATATGCTGGTTAGTATTGTAAATGTGTGGCCACGTCTGTGGTAGAAAATAATAATGATAAAAAAAATGAAAATAGGTAATATATATCATAATAATTTTACTTTTTGTTCTGAATGGTGAAAAATTGGCAAAGGTCAATATGATAAGGATATTCTTAGCATTACAGAATACAGTCTAGACTACAGTGTTACAGTCTGGTGGCATTGGTACGTCATTCTTGATAGATGAGTTAACATAATGCTAAACTGCTGTGGTGTAACTTTCATGGCGGGGTTGGTAGGTGTTAAATTAACCCCCTATGGTATTGTCCACAAGGCTTTACCCCTGCTATTCAATTTGATAAAGTCGGTAGAATACTTACAGGGTCGGAGTTCGATCCCCCGATGCCCCCCCCCTTCCTCCTAGTAGTTGAGCACCGTTCCTTCAAACCCTCCCTCCTCCCCTCCCCCCCCTTCATATCCAACCTCCTTATAACTAACTCTCCACATTACTGTGTAAAGGAGGAAATGTAGATGTTTATCTCTCAGAATGTTCGGTAATATGTTTATTGCTTGTGATGTGTGTCTATGTATGTATTAACACGATGTACTGAACGGGGTGAGAATAGCTTGAGCTACCTCATCCCTTTGTATGTATTTTACCTCAATAAACTTATTTCAATTTCCACATTACTAATTCACCGGTAAGGTGTTTGAATTCTGACCTCAAGGAGTTCACCTTCCCTAACACCTCTTGCATCCGGAAGCTGTGATTCACAGACGTTAACGAGATAACTTTATCGTAGACGGTCGTTAGGAAACAGTAGTGAGTACTGTGCGGCGCTCCTCCAGCGGTGAGTCGCCCAGAGGTGGTACTTTATTGAGTGGCACTTGGTGCCTACAGTGGCTGCCTCCTGCTGCTGCTGCTGCTCACAGCACTTCAGAAGAGGGGCAAGTGTCCCTTGTCTGCTGTGTGTGAGGGGTTCTTGTTTAAGGTGAAGGAGGGTGGGGGGTTTCTGAGGGGCGTCTCAAGAAAGAGATAGAGGGAGTGGGGATTAGGAGGAGTTAATTCGAGATGAAAGAGAGAGAGAGCTAGAGAGAGAGAACGAGAACTATGAGCAGCAGTACTGATATATTAAGCATTAATTCGGGAGATTTTATGAGTGGAGAAGCCTCCCTCCCCCCCACCCTCCTCTCACCGGTCTGCACTGACCGGTGAGATGTTGAACTACCTGGCAGGGGATTCAGTTAAGGTATGCCGAGCATGTCAAGGTTACTGCTGTGTCATGACCCCCTACCCCCCCCCCCCCTTTACCCCCATATCCCCCCCACCCCCCCACGCGCTTCCCCATCCTCTCCTCCCCCCTCCCCCTTCCCCACCCCTCAATCCTTTCCTTCCTATCCCATGTTCTTTCTCCCTTTTCTATTCTCTTTCCACAGTCTTTTTTTTTTTTAGCCCTGTATGCCCTAAATCTTCAGTCTCCCTCGCGATTCTTCCCATTTTCACTCCCCATAATTTCACCCCATTTTTCTCATGCCCATTCTCCTTTATTCTTAATTCCATCTTCCGTAACTTCTCATACTGCCTACCGTGCCAGCGTCCTCTTGGCCTCCTCCACCGCCGCCGCCTCCTCATTTACCTGGCTTTACCTTATTACAATAAGGGACCTCGTGGGTCTAGGTAGTTGCTTGTGAGGTCTGCGTCGTCCTCTTCTCTCCACCTCGTCACTCTCCCTCACCACCACTACCCCTCACTACTCCCTCATTTCACAACCCTTCATCTCGTGTGCTTCTGGTCCACTTGTGAAATCCCCAAATTATGCTTAATATACCAGTACTGCTGCTTACAGCTCTCTGTCTCTTTCTCTCTCCCCCTCTCTCTCCTCCCCCCCCTCCCCCCTACCTCTCTCTCTCCCCCCACCTCCCTACCTATAGCCACCATCCGCCCTCTCACCCACACTAACCCTCCCCCCTATCCACCCACACCAACTCTCCCCCACCCACCCATACCAACCCTCCCCCACCCCACCCACACCAACCCTCCCCCACCCCACCCACACCAACCCCCCTCCCCCCCCCCCACCCATACCTACCCATACACCCCTGAACATAGCAAAAGGCAACCTGCCCTTCAGTATTTGCTTCGTTCTTTTTTCACCGTCTCGGACTCGCCTTTAGCAGCAGCCAGCGACGCCTCCCCCCCCGCCCACAGCACTCGCCTCCACTCCCCCTCCCGCCCACGGTGCTCCACCCCGTGACCTGCCCCGCCCACGGGTCAGCCCTTCAGCCCTTCAGGCTTTGGCGCCTCTCTTGAACTGCAGTTTTTTTGTTGCTTTTGGGGGGTCGGGTAATCTTTCTATTGCATGATGGTCCGGCGTCCTAGCAGCGGCTCGCGCCTCGGGTCCGGTCTGTCTCTGTGTACAGTACTCACTGTGAGTGTACATCTAGGGTGTACTTATCTAGTTGTACTTGCGAGGGTTGAGCTCTGGCTCTTTGGTCCCGCCTCTTAACTGTCGATCATCTAATCAGGTCTCACTGTGTGTGTGTGTGTGTGTGTGTGTGTGTGGTGTTGCTATTGCGTGCATTGTTAAATTAAGTGAGTTGTAAGAATATGAAAATCTCACTCAATGCCCTGAAATGCGCTCACCACAGTTGGAAGACCTGCCGAGATTTGCAGGTTAACAACAGTATATTTTTACACATTATTTACCTCCTATATCTATATTTATTTATATTTACCTCCTATATCTATATTTATGTATGCAGTGTACATGAGCCACGTCGCTTCAAATAGACGCATTCCATTTGTCCAATGTTTTTTTCTAAAGTCTCAGTGGTTCTCTTTTTGCTACTGTGTTTCCATCTGTGTCCCCTTTGTTCGTGCACTCCCCGAGCTGAAAAGTGCCCTTGTCTGCCCCTGTTTATTCCCAAGAGTATTTTGTATGTGGTAATCATGTCTCCCCTTGATTTGTTTTCTTCCAGTGACGTAAGGTTTAACTCCTGCAAGTCTTTCCTCGTAACTCATATCTATCATTTCTGGGGCTAGTCTAGTAGCAATTTCCTCTTATGATATCTTGTCCGGTCTCCTGTTCATCTAACCCAGCATTATTACTTTGCATATGCTCGAGTTGAACTCTAGTAGCCACTTGAGGAACCATACTTTGTTGTTGTTTTAAGATTCTCGCTACCCGGACCAAAAAGTTCCAGGCAGCACGGGCTATGGCGAGCCCGTAGGTCTATCATACTTTAATTTTGCCCAGGTTACCCTGTAGTTTCTTGCAGTCTTCCACCGTATTTATTCTTCTCATAATAGTTGTGTAAAATCAGTTAGCGACAATAATGAGGAAGGAATCATATATCCAGAGGGCTATATGATATCATATGTCCAGAGGGCTATATGATATCCTATGTCCAGAGGGCTATATGATATCCTATGTCCAGAGGGATATATGATATCATATGTCCAGAGGGATATATGATATCCTATGTCCAGAGGGCTATATGATATCCTATGTCCAGAGGGATATATGATATCATATGTCCAGAGGGATATATGATATCATATGTCCAGAGGGCTATATGATATCCTATGTCCAGAGGGCTATATGATATCCTATGTCCAGAGGGATATATGATATCATATGTCCAGAGGGATATATGATATCCTATGTCCAGAGGGCTATATGATATCCTATGTCCAGAGGGCTATATGATATCCTATGTCCAGAGGGATATATGATATCATATGTCCAGAGGGATATATGATATCATATGTCCAGAGGGCTATATGATATCCTATGTCCAGAGGGCTATATGATATCATATGTCCAGAGGGCTATATGATATCATATGTCCAGAGGGCTATATGATATCATATGTCCAGAGGGCTATATGATATCCTATGTCCAGAGGAATATATGATATCATATGTCCAGAGGGCTATATGATATCCTATGTCCAGAGGGCTATATGATATCATATGTCCAGAGGGCTATATGATATCCTATGTCCAGAGGAATATATGATATCATATGTCCAGAGGGCTATATGATATCCTATGTCCAGAGGGCTATATGATATCATATGTCCAGAGGGCTATATGATATCCTATGTCCAGAGGAATATATGATATCATATGTCCAGAGGGCTATATGATATCCTATGTCCAGAGGGCTATATGATATCATATGTCCAGAGGGATATATGATATCCTATGTCCAGAGGAATATATGATATCATATGTCCAGAGGGCTATATGATATCCTATGTCCAGAGGAATATATGATATCATATGTCCAGAGGGCTATATGATATCCTATGTCCAGAGGGCTATATGATATCATATGTCCAGAGGGATATGTGATATCCTATGTCCAGAGGAATATATGATATCATATGTCCAGAGGGCTATATGATATCCTATGTCCAGAGGAATATATGATATCATATGTCCAGAGGGATATATGATATCATATGTCCAGAGGGATATATGATATCATATGTCCAGAGGAATATATGATATCATATGTCCAGAGGAATATATGATATCATATGTCCAGAGGGCTATATGATATCATATGTCCAGAGGGCTATATGATATCATATGTCCAGAGGGCTATATGATATCATATGTCCAGAGGGCTATATGATATCATATGTCCAGAGGGATATATGATATCATATGTCCAGAGGGATATATGATATATGTCCAGAGGGCTATATGATATATGTCCAGAGGGCTATATGATATTATATATCCAGAGGGCTATATGATATCATATGTCCAGAGGGATATATGATATCATATATCCAGAGGGATATATGATATCATATGTTCAGAGGGATATATGATATCATATATCCAGAGTGCTATATGATATCATATATCCAGAGGGCTATATGATATATATCCAGAGGGCTATATTATATCATATATTCAGAGGGCTATATGATATCATATGTCCAGAGGGATATATGATATCATATGTCCAGAGGGTTATATGATATCATATATCCAGAGGGATATATATATATGATATCATATATCCAGAGGGATATATGACTCTGGAATCATATATTCCTCTGAATATATGATTTGTTTTTTATATACATTAGGAAGAGCACTGACCTGTGAGTGATATCACTGATATACTATCACTCTGAGGCCTCTCTGACTCTCAGCCTTGTGCGTGCAAGTGTGCGTGCGTGCGTGCGTGCGTGTGGACATGCGTTCGCGCGTGTATCTCACGCCTATCCCGCGGGGCAGTAGCGCAAAAAGGAAGTTCCAAAAGGTGTCCACATCTTCAAGGTCTCCAGGTAATTGGAGGCGGAGGTGGAGACGCTCCAGGTGTTGCCCTGAGCTTGTGTGTGTGGTCCACCAGGCTGTTGTGTGAGGTGGGGGGCATTGTACGATCGGAGGGGGGGGGGGTGTATGTACGTGTGCGAAGACGTACATGCGTGTGTGTGTTTGCTGTTTGTAACTGCAGGATCGAGCTGTAAGGTTTTGGGCCCTGGTAAGACAGGAGGGGGGGGGGGGGGGGTTTGGGGTTTGGTGGGGGGTTACAATAGCTTGATCCTGCAAACACACACACACACACACGCGCGTAGTAAATACAAATACTAGGCGTGTGTGCGTGTGTGTGTGTGTGGGGGGGGGGGGGAGGTCTCTGCCTGTCAATTCGCCCCTTTTTTCAGTTGGATTTTTTTTAACAAGTGTTCCTGGGGTGGGGGGGGGGAGGGGTCAGTAGCACAAGAGGAAGTTCCACAGGTGCCTACGTGTTCAAGGTGCACCAACCCTTCCCCCCCCCCACCCCCTCTGCAGCAACGGCAACCCCTCCCCTCTCCACAACCCCTCCTCCACAACCCCACCCCTCTACACAACCCCACCCCTCTACACAACCCCCCCCTCTCCACAACCTCCCCCATCACAACCCCACACCCCGTGTCCCTCAACCTCAGTGATAAGGATACAGTGTAATCACCTCTCTTCTCAATACTGCGTTCTTCAACCTGTGTTCCACAGTCCTCATTCTTCACCACTGAGAAATTTCTCAATACAGAGAATACAAAAATCCTCTCTGCTTTCACGTGTTAAAGAAACTACCATTTTCTAAATCTTCTAACACAACTTATTCTTATCAGTTCTAATCACATTGTAGTTAATACACTACTTTCTGTTGTGTATTCCACAACTCTCTGCCCAATCAAGATGATCCTTATTATTGTTGTTAAAGATTGGCTACCTGGAACAAAAAGTTCCAAGTAGCACGGGCTATGGTGAGCCCGCAGTGCCTTAAGATGATCCTGCAACGATGACGACATATTGCAATTCAGGCCTAATATACGCCGTCTTAAATGTCTTGGAGGTTTCTTCATTTGATGACTCTTGAATAGCTGATCTTGTTATTGGCATTCACGTACGATGGTCAATGAGAACGCCTACCTCCTTCAGTATTAATTTATTTAGCAGGTTGTGCATTCTGAACCGATATTTGCAGCTTTCTCAATCGGATTCGTGTGTGTGTGTGTGTGTGTGTGTGTGTGGGTGTGGGTGTGGGTGTGGGTGTGTGGGTGTGTGTCGTTTGTGTGTGTGTGTGTGTGTGTGTGTGTGTGTGTGTGTCGTTTGTGTGTGTGTGTGTCGTTTGTGTGTGTGTGTGTCGTTTGTGTGTGTGTGTGTGTGTGTGTGTGTGTGTGTGTGTGTGTGTGTGTGTGTGTGTGTGTGTGTGTGGGGTTCACGTTCTTAGTTGAGCTTGACTTAGTTTAGATTACTTTCTGGTAAGTTAGGTTAGATTAGGTTAGACTAGATTAGGTTAGGTTAGCTTAGCTCAGATTAGGCAAGCTTAGACCACCTGAACTTCGTAGGTTAGTTACTTTAGGTTAAATTACATAAGCTAAGCTTATGTTATGTTAGCTTTGGGTAGCAAGGTTTGCTTAGATTATGTCTTAAGTTAGATTACTATAGCTTTAGTTCAGTTGCCTTAGGTTAGTTTAGCTAACCTTAGATCAACTTAGGATTAGTTAGCCTAGGTAATATAAGCTTTAGTTAGCGTTGATTAGGGTACGTTAGCTTAGATGAAGTTATGTTGCGAGTTTTCAAGATAACTTTATTGAGTACCGAATCAATTTCAATGTCTTCTTGCTCTTTGGACTGAAATCGCACGTCATTGGTCGTAGCAAACAACGATTGTTTAATGAATGGATATCTTTAGGTATTTCTTAGTGCTAGTTATCTCGGTTATTGTTTTATTCAAAGATATCCCATTATCTTAGCATCCTTATTAGTAAGTTAAAGCTTGATATGTTGTGAGCCTTCCTATATCTTATTTATATATTATGTGTATCTCGAAAAAATGGACAAAAAATTATTTGAAGCATTTTTGGAAATGCACATTTTTTCAGGAATTAGAGTTATAGTAAATGTCTTTGACTTTAATTATGATATTTAGGTATCTTTTCCTGGTTGAGAGATATAATTATGTCATATGCATAGATTAAATTAACACCAAGCTCACACACCAAGCCATTAGAATTTTAAAATTTTCAAAGGGTTAGATTAGCAATTCTAGTACGAATCTTCTTTATTTCTTACGATGTTCTTTACTTTGAAACAAAATTGAAAAGTTAACTCCCCAACATGTATTTCTCATGTTGATTCAAACGTAGGTTCGAACCCTCATCACGGCCCTTGTGGATTTGTTTATTTTTCAATTTTTATTGATCTGTTGCTAAACGAAGTGTTTGGTTGAAGCACTCGACATCTTCGGAGGCATTTTACTTCAAGAATCAACATGTTCATGAAGAGAACTCTTTTTAACACCATGCAAAATGCCTTGAAAGAGATGACTGTCATTCATATCTTTAAATGTCTACTAGAACTGTCAGCAGGAATGATCTCCATGTATAGGCAAGACAACAATATCTCTTTCAAGGTGCCTGACGATGCACAACCAACAAAGCATCTATGAAAGAACATAAAATCTCTACACACAACCAGGCCATCACCAGAGAGGTCCTGGCCTATAACACAAAAATAATCGACAGTTACAACGAATATATATATATATATATATATATATATATATATATATATATATATATATATATATATATATATATATATATATATTGCAGCTTCAAATGATTTACACCCACTTGCCCCTCGGCCTCCAAAGGTGACCAGTCTGATCTAAATCCATTATTGCATGTAAATTTGATATCTTGTTTTGGTGGTGGCTGGGTGGAGCCTCAACTTATCATGTTGAGCATCAGCTAAGATAGCCGGCCGGCAGTGTACTAAGGTCAGGCACTTGCATGATATAGCCACCCACAGCCAGTCTCCTGACCTCAGGCACGCACTCAGGCACTACAAGTCCTTCCCCAGCAGCAGCAGCAACAGCAGCAGCAACAGCAGCAGCAACAGCAGCAACAGCAGCAGCAGCAGCAACAGCAGCAGCAGCAGCAACAACAGCAGCAGCAGCTGCATCAGCAGCAGCAACAGCAGCAGCAGCAGCAATATGTGCTGACGTGCGCATGAACAGCTGCTGGGCATCCTCGTGCTGACTGTTGTCGCCCAAGACGGTGAGAAACAGCAGGTTAGATGAGGAAGCTTCCTCATCTCGAACATCACGCTCGAGATGAGGAAGGTGACCAGGATGGGAAGGATGAGAGATGGGGTGAGAAACATGGTTGAAAGAGGGAGAAACACGAGTGAAAGAGTGAGAAACACGACTGAAAGAGTGAGAAACACGACTGAAAGAGTGAGAAACATGACTGAAAGAGTGAGAAACGTGACTGAAAGAGTGAGAAACATGACTGAAAGAGTGAGAAACGTGACTGAAAGAGTGAGAAACATGACTGACAGAGTGAGAAACATGACTGAAAGAGTGAGAAACATGACTGAAAGAGTGAGAAACATGACTGAAAGAGTGAGAAATATGACTGAAAGAGAGAAACATGACTGAAAGAGTGAGAAACGTGAGTGAAAGAGTGAGAAACGCGAGTGAAAGAGGGAGAAACATGACTGAAAGTGAGAAACATGACTGAAAGAGTGAGAAACATGACTGAAAGAGAGAAACATGACTGAAAGAGTGAGAAACGTGAGTGAAAGAGTGAGAAACGTGAGTGAAAGAGGGAGAAATATGACTGAAAGAGAGAAACATGACTGAAAGAGTGAGAAACGTGAGTGAAAGAGTGAGAAACGTGAGTGAAAGAGGGAGAAATATGACTGAAAGAGTGAGAATGAAGGACAGGGAGGGAATACACAACGAGGGAAGAAAGAATACAAGTAGATAGGAAATAAATATACTATAGGGAACCGGTGGCTGAGTGGACAGTACACTGGACGCGTGATCCTGTGGCCCGGGAGACAAAGACGGAATAGGAGCAGAGTTAGGGGGTAAGAAAGGTTTGATGTATAAGGTAGTGTGGCGTGGTAAAGTTGTGGGAGTGGGCGTCGTCGGAGTAGTTACGTAGAGCATCAGAAGTGAACATAGGCAGTGTTAAGGCAAGTGAACATAGGCAGTGTTAAGGCAAGTGAACATAGGCAGTCTTAAGGCAAGTGAACATAGGCAGTCTTAAGGCAAGTGAACATAGGCAGTCTTAAGGCAAGTGAACATAGGCAGTCTTAAGGCAAGTGAACATAGGCAGTCTTAAGGCAAGTGAACATAGGCAGTCTTAAGGCAAGTGAACATAGGCAGTCTTAAGGCAAGTGAACATAGGCAGTCTTAAGGCAAGTGAACATAAGCAGTCTTAAGGCAAGTGAACATAGGCAGTCTTAAGGCAAGTGAACATAGGCAGTCTTAAGGCAAGTGAACATAGGCAGTCTTAAGGCAAGTGAACATAGGCAGTCTTAAGGCAAGTGAACATAGGCAGTCTTAAGACAAGTAGTTAAATTAACAAGGTAGTAACGAGGGGGTTCCAATTGTGAGCTATTCCATGGCAACCCCTGTCTGGCCAGTGAAGCTCTGAGGGGGGGGGGGAGGGGGGTTTCCTGACTTGACACCTGAAGTTCACAGTCGGGGCGATTTTTGCGTCATCAGAGGAACCATTTTTGCGTCATCAGAGGGACCATGATTGCGTCCATCAGAGGGACCCCTCATGCTCCCTCTCTGCCTCTTCTGATTCATCACAGTGCTTCATGCAGAGGATTCTATTCTGTAAATGCATTTCTAAAAATCATCCGTGTAACTTAAGGTATATTGTGATCTACTACTGCAAATTTTGGAGCCATGAGATATGAATAGGTTGTTGTGTGATTCGAGAAGGGACGGAGTCTATTCCTTCTAGCAAGTCTTTCCCATAGATTAGTAATAGAATTGACTCTTTTTAACACTGACCAGCACGCAGACAAGACAGCTTACTAGGGGGGGGGGGGAAGTTAGCTAAGTCTTTCTAAAAATGAGCCACAGGAAGATATACACGCAGTCTTCCAAGGTTTTGCTAATGAACAAGTGAAATGAGTGAAAAATGATGTTATAACATTATCAAAAGTACATTTTAGTACTTCAGTACTACTTCAGAAGTACTTATTTTAGTACTTAAGTACTACTTCAGAAGTACTTATTTTAGTACTTGAGTACTACTTCAGAAGTACTTATTTTAGTACTTAAGTACTACTTCAGAAGTACTTATTTTAGGACTTCAGTACTACTTCAGAAGTACTTATTTTAGTACTTGAGTACTACTTCAGAAGTACTTATTTTAGTACTTGAGTACTACTTCAGAAGTACTTATTTTAGTACTTCAGTACTACTTCAGAAGTACTTATTTTAGTACTTCAGTACTACTTCAGAAGTACTTATTTTAGTACTTCAGTACTACTTCAGAAGTACTTATTTTAGTACTTTAGTACACATTACAAGATTTTACAAAAATCAGGTAGGGGGCAGGAATGATAACTTCGTCAGAGACCAACCGGGGACCAGGAGCTTACGATCGATCTCTGTTAAGCATATCAAGAAAAAGAACACATTGACGCTACGCAACTTTCAACTCTTCAGCCACGACACTAGACGAGTTGATGACAATCCACAATCTTCACCCCCCCCTCCCTCCCCTTCTTCCTCACTCCGTCGCTTCCATCAATCACTATCTGTCACTCGGGAGTCCTCACAGTCGTGTACCAGTTGAGCATCAGTCTGTAGGTGTGACTGGTGAGCACTCGAGGAAGGGGAAGGGACTCCTACCGGCAGATAGAGGGAGGGAGGGAGGGAGTGTCATGTCTCCTGGTACCCACCGCTGATCGCTACTCTAGATATGCCGCAGAGCTCTGCTTCAGCGACTGCTCCTGCGCTGGCTTCGCCGATGCGGCGAAGGCCTGCCAACCGCAGGAAGGTAAAATTATAAGGCATTAACTTAGTGATCAATGAACAAGTTCACTCAAGTTTGGAGTCTCTGAACACGTTGTACTGACCGAGGGGTGAGAGTTGCTTGAGCTATCTTCACTCCTTTGAGTGCACTTATACCTCAATAAACTTATTTAAATTTCAAGTCCGTAGTGCAGGCTAATGGACTCAACTCACATCTCTTGAGGGGGAATATTATTAGATGGTCATAGCTAGCTATATCCTCAGTAAGCCCTCATATTGAATAGGGTACAGCAGCACACAGATGCGTACCCAAGTGCACTCAAAAATATAATCATCAGTTATTAAATTTTTTAGCTGGACCTCCATGCTGGGGGTACACACAGTCACTGGCCTCAGCGATTCGCATATGCCGCTGATTTGTGTGTGTTGATGCGTCCCTCCAGAGGTAAGTGGGGGAGTTGATGGTTTTTTTGTTAATCCGAGAGCTATCTCCTCCCACTTCCTTCTCTTCCCTCCCTTCTTTTCTTTCTCCTCTTCCCCTTCCTCCTCTTTCTTCTCACGTCTTGCCTATGTGGTTTCTTCTCTTGCCTGTCCCAACTCTAATCACTTTGCGTATACTAGCACGTCTCAACATCATATTCCAGGACACTGCAGAAGGCGTATATCCGTCCATGTGGGGCTGTTGCTGTGTGTACCCAACGCAACTCGTCCGTGTTGAAACAATCCAGTGAACCACAACTATTATGTTACCTCGTGATCTGTTCTGCAAATGATCAAAATCCAGTTTACAAGCAGGTATTTATCCTGGTATATATATATATATATTCTGAATATAAATGTGTTTAATTGGTATTCATTGATGAGTCCAGCATCCCTCGGGGCGATGATCTGGAAGATTTAAATTGACAGGATTCATCATGATTCTTCACCAGCCTTGCGTTATACGCCATGATCAACAGGTTACCTTGAGGTTACCTTGAGGTGCTTCCGGGGCTTAGCGTCCCCGCGGCCCGGTCGTCGACCAGGCCTCCTGGTTGCCGGACTGGTCAAAGGTTTGACCAGTCTGTTAAAAATACGACGCATATAGTAATATACGATAGATATAATCTATACACGGGGCGTTTCCGGCTAGGCAGAACAGTGTCATTTTTGACGGAGGGGCCAATCAACACGACGAAGTACGTTGACGTATACTAGGAACTGAGTGGACCTAATAGTACTGCGGTACTCGCCCTACTGGTGCCTGCAAGGATCGAGCATTAGCTCTTGGACCTGGCTTCATACCAGTCTCCTGCAAATGTGCATTTGTGCTTCCTCACCGGGACTCGACTCTGTCCGGCCTCCTGTGTGACAGGATCACCAGGTGCGCCAAGGACAGCCATCATCCCGTTACTCCTTTGTGTGTTCCTGGTGTGTGTGTGTGTGCCTAGGAGCAGCCTCTCACACCTGTGCGTGTGTGTGCGAGACGTCACACTCTACGTCGTATTCCGGACGTAGTGGGGGTTATTTCGAAGGATATTCCGTTAACCTTCCACCTTGGCTATTCCGCGGTACACTTCGCCTTGCTCTTCCATTCTCCTAATCTGTTGGTTTTCATCTTTCCTTCCCCTTTCATTTATTCTCTTCCCCTCCTCCTCCTTCTCCGGTACCCAGGTTAGGGTATGGGAGGACTATAGAGAGGGTGGGGGGACGTTGGAGGCTGGGTATGGTGGGGTTGGCGGGGGGGGGGGGGGAGGAGGGGGCCCTGGAGGCTGTTGCTTGTTGCTTATGCCGTAATAAAGTTGTTTGTGGGGGATAGTTGTCGTCGTCTCAGGTCCTCTGTGGGTGATAGTTGTCGTCTCAAGTCCTCTGTGGGTGACAGTGGTCGTCGTCTCAGGTCCTCTGTGGGTGACAGTTTTCGCCGTCTCAGGTACTCTGTGGGCGACAGCTGGAGAACAGAGTGCCACAAAGCGTTCAGAATCGGGTCACGGAATGATAAGTTTCTTTACCTTTCATATATCCATTCACTTTGGTGGATCGAGCGACGGCCTCGGATAGGGACGGCGTTCGAGGCCCCCCGGGGGACGAGGTGGTTTGGCACAGTTTCGTTGGGTCCTCTCTCCTCTGTCCCAGCTCCTCTCTTCTCTATCCCAGCTCCTCTCTTCTCTATCCCAGCTCCTCTCTTCTCTATCCCAGCTCCTCTCTTCTCTATCCCAGCTCCTCTCTTCTCTATCCCAGCTCCTCTCTTCTCTATCCCAGCTCCTCTCTTCTCTATCCCAGCTCCTCTCTCCTCTGTCCCAGCTCCTCTCTTCTCTATCCCAGCTCCTCTCTTCTCTATCCCAGCTCCTCTCTTCTCTATCCCAGCTCCTCTCTTCTCTATCCCAGCTCCTCTCTTCTCTATCCCAGCTCCTCTCTTCTCTATCCCAGCTCCTCTCTTCTCTATCACAGCTCCTCTCTCCTCTATCCCAGCTCCTCTCTCCTCTATCCCAGCTCCTCTATCCCAGCACCTCTCTCTCCTCTATCCCAGCTCCTCTCTCTCCTCTATCCCAGCTCCTCTCTCTCCTCTATCCCAGCTCCTCTCTCTCCTCTATCCCAGCTCCTCTCTCTCCTCTATCCCAGCTCCTCTCTCCTCTATCCCAGCTCCTCTCTCCTCTATCCCAGCACCTCTCTCTCCTCTATCCCAGCTCCTCTCTCCTCTATCCCAGTTCTCTCTCTTTCTCCCTCCTCCTCGTCCCACTTCCCCCTCTAACCCCTTCCCCTCACCCCACTTTCCCCTCCTCCCTCTCCCCCCTCTCCAGAAAATTACCTTACATTCCACAAACAAGGGAAATTAAGTGAAGTGGCTGGTGGTTCGAGATAGAGAGGTCAAGAGCGCGCCTTCCTTTACAAATGACTCAGTCTAGTTTGTACAGCTGAAAACATTCTAGGGGCAGTTAATACCTGAAGAGTAATATATTGCTCAATATAGGTAACCTAGCGTGGTTTGTATAGTTCTTACAAACTGAAATCGGCTGACGAAAGTGACGTGCTGTTCCGTTTTCTGTTTTGGGTCCTCTGGCTTAGGTTGTTAGGTTTGGAGAGGAAATTTTCAATTAACGGGTTTCATGACGTTTAGAAAGCCTTAGAAGAATTTCCTGCCCTCTTAACCTACCAGAGGACCCGTAACTTTCTGGTTTGGAAAACAAAAATAGAAAATTTATTTTCAATTATTTGTCATTTTCAATTTACGTTTTTTGGGGGGCAGCTGCGTATACGAGCGAAAAGCGACGTAATTGGTAAGAGGAGGGATTAGGTAGCTAGAGGGCTCTATACCCTACAGGGCAATAGCTAGAGGGCTCTATACCCTAAAGGGCAATAGCTAGAGGGCTCTATACCCTAAAGGGCAATAGCTAGAGGGCTCTATACCCTAAAGGGCAATAGCTAGAGGGCTCTATACCCTAAAGGGCAATAGCTAGAGGGCTCAATACCCTAAAGGGCAATAGCTAGAGGGCTCTATACCCTAAAGGACAATAGGTAGAGGGCTCTATACCTGAAGAGCAATAGCTAGAGGGCTCTATACCCTAAAGGACAATAGGTAGAGGGCTCTATACCTGAAGAGCAATAGCTAGAGGGCTCTATACCCTGAAGTTGTTACCACCTACCTTGAGGTTACCTTGAAGTGCTTCCGGGGCTTAGCGTCCCCGCGGCCCGGTCGTCAACCAGGCCTCAAATCTCTCACCACGGGGACACATAATACATAAAGCTACACACCCTTGATGTATCCAGTAGCTGTGTCACCCAGCAACTGGAACTGTCACTTGCCTGACTTAATCGGAAAACAATGAAAGCTTCTTCGTTACTTTTAAAGCTGACGAGGTTAGTGATCCCCCGCGAAGGTGGCGGCGTCCAGTCATCACCACACTCCCCCCTTCTTTTGTAAGATTGAACGGGGTCACTGGGGGGGGTCCTGTTTGTGCAGGAGAAGGGGGGAAGGGGGCTAGCCCCCCTCTCCTTCATATAATTTCTTTGGACGGTGTTCAGCACTTGGCTGGGTCAGATGAGTGAGTCGTGAGGTGTGTGTGTGTGTGTGTGTGTGTGTGTGTGTGTGTGTGTGTGTGTGTGTGTGTGTGTGTGTGTGTGTGTGTGTGTGTGTGTGTGTGTAGAGTTGCCTTGTTAACGCTCATGTTATTGCTCGGTCTCTCTCTCTCTCTCTCCCCCCCCCTCTCCCCTTCCTTGCCCTTCTCCCCCCCCCCTCTCCTTCCCTCTCTTTCCCCCCCCCCCTCTCTCTCTCCCCTCTCTCCTAGCCTCCCCACAACCAAACTCACAATCAAAGCAGCGAGCAGCAAAATATCCACCATAGATCATGAGAGGCATTGCCAAACAATAAATGAAACTTTGATTGTAGAGAGAGAGAGCTGACCAGGAAGCATGCCCAGGGCGGGGTATGCAGGTGGGCATGAAGCAGGTGGGTTCACGTGCCCGTACCCCAACGGGTGGGTTCTCGTACCCACGTTTGCATAGCACCTACACGTGAAAACTGGGACAGGCAAATATGAAAGAGAGGGAGGTATATAAAGAGACAGATCCGAAGATAGGCCAAGAAGGCAGACAGATTAAATAGGTAGATAGGACAAGAAGGTAATCAGATAAGTAGGGAGATAGGTCATCAAGAAAGACCTAATTAAGGTAGGTAGGGAAGAAGGAATGTGTCGGCAAGTCAAGACGACTCGTCACACTTCGCAATATATATATATATATATATATATATATATATATATATATATATATATATATATATATATATATATATATATATATATACACCCCTAGGTGTCCTGTTTGCAAACTTCTACATGGGTACCATCGAGCAAAAAGTCTTAGTCGACATGAACTTGAAACCGGCCATATACTGCAGGTATGTTGACGACATTTTTACACAGGTACCTGATGTCAGACATCTGCAGGAGCTGAAGGAGGCATTTGAGCAGAGTTCCGTGCTGCGTTTCACTTACGAGACGGAAAAGGATGGGAAGCTGCCTTTTCTAGATGTAACAGTCATGGAAAAGGGCGGAGGTTTCCACACTGCAGTCTACACTAAGGAAACAAACATAGGAATGTGCCTAAATGCCAACAGCGACTGCCCCGACAGGTACAAGAGGAGTGTTGTTAACGCATATGTCGACCGTGCTCTCAGCCACAGCTCAGAATGGAAGCAAGTCAACGAAGAACTCTGTAGGGTAAGGCAGGTTCTAGTCAATAACGGCTTCTCCAATGGTTTCATCGAAGACATCATAAGAAGGAAAGTGAAAAGCCATGCAACCTCTGAAGAGACAACTAACACAACACCTATACCCCCTATTAGACTATTTTACAGGAACTTCTTTTCCACAGCTCATAAAACGGAGGAAAGGGTCCTGAAAGATATTGTTAATAGAAACGTTATCCCTACAGACAAAAATCAGAGGATACAACTGACGATTTACTATAAAACCAGAAAAACGGCCAGCCTACTCATGAGAAACTCTCCAGACACAAAACAGAACGCTTTAAAAGAGACTAACGTCGTCTATGCCTTCAAATGCCCACTTGGGGACTGTAAGCTCCAAAAAAACCAGTATATAGGCAAGACAACAACATCTCTTTCTAGGCGTTTAACGATGCATAAGCAACAGGGCTCCATTAAGGAACATATAATCTCTTCCCATAACCAAACCATCGCCAGAGAAATCCTAGTAAACAACACAGAAATCATCGATAGATACAGCGATAGCAGGCGGCTTGACGTTTGCGAGGCACTACACATCAAGAAGTCAACACCAGCAATCAACAGCCAATTATTGCACAACTATATTCTACCCACCTCAAGACTCCGCTCCAATATAGAAGCATCAAGAAATATGGACCAATAGGCTTTCTACAAACACTTCTATTCAATACCCATTGTTTCTGTTCTGTCTTGTGTTGATACTTTTAATACCCTATTAATATCCCCTGTTCTGTCTTGTGTTAATGCCACATCATCCTTCCCACCTCACTCAAATGTAGATATAATATCAGAGAGACGTAAGTTCTAATCAGTTGTGTATTTGTGAAGTCTTTGAAAATGTAATAAGTTTTACGAAACGCGCCCGTGTCGCGTCAGACTAGAAATAAAAATGAATTTTGGAGAAGTGATTTTTGATTTACCTCCAACAGTGAAGCGTAATGTACGAAAGATTGAGAAAATTCGTGTTAGAATTATTAATCTTACTTTTTCGGTCATATTTAATAATATATATATATATATATATATATATATATATATATATATATATATATATATATATATATATATATATATAATATATATAATATTCTCTCTTATCTGCATGACATCAAGGGTGCTTGGATTAGTGGACGAGTGAATGGAAGTGTTAAAGACAAGAATATATACATTACATAATGAACAAAAGATTAGAAAAAGAGAGAGAGAGAGAACTGTTCGTGAGAGCAATCCGTGGCTGAGACGAGAGAGGTGTTGATGTAAACACCTGAGGATTTGATAGGGAAAAGTATTGGATAATATTCCAGCTGACATTTGTCTGAAATTCGCGACACCATTTTCTAATCTTTAGCATAAGATGCCAGTGAAAAGTTGCTGGTTTTATGTTTAATAAATATTAAATAAACATATGATAGTCAAACCTACTAAGAATTTGTGAAAGTGGCAGCTTTATGCTAGAAAATTAGAATTATGTTACTAGGTCACCAAAATGGAACGTGGCTGTTACTAAGTGACTATGTTACTAATTAATGTGGCTGTTACTAATTATCGTGGCTATGTTACTAATTATCGTGGCTATGTTGCTAATTAACGTGGCTATGTTGCTAATTAACGTGGCTATGTGGCTAATTAACGTGGCTATGTGACTAATTAACGTAGCTAACTCGCTTCACCAGCGAATGATATTATATATCATCCTATGTTTTAATGTTTTAATCTTTAAAACAACAGTCTGTTGACTGTGAACATCATAAAAGCATTCCCCAGGACCGAATTTAATTACTATTACTAAAAATTAAACCAAACCAAATCCTCTTTCCGGTTTTGATATAAACCACATCTTGGGAAGACACCCGGTGCGGTTGGGAAGGGTGAGTAGCCATTTTAAAAACGGGGACGTTGTTAAAATGGCTACTTACAATTTTCTCCCTACTATAGGGATTATCCATTGACAGGGGTGGTGTGGGAGGGAGTGATGCCCATCCGCTTTAGACTGGGCGGTATAATGATGGTCTCGCTTTATGTAGGGTGAGTGTGATAGTATCCTGGCTCATAACCCAGTTGTTTGTCATCATACCCTGGCTCATTGTCATGGTACCCTAGATCCTTGTCATCATACCCCGGCTCCTTGTCATCATACCCCTGCTCCTTGTCATCATACTCCAGCTCCTTGTCATCATACCCCAGCTCCTTGTCATCATACTCCAGCTCCTTGTCATCATACCCCAGCTCCTTGTCATCATACCCCTGCTCCTTGTCATCATACCCTGACATCATCATTCCGACTTGTGGTAATACCTAGCATACCTGTAGACCAGCCAGCCCAAGAAACTATCCTACTAAAGTGCCCTTTTCCTAACCTACCAGAGGACCCAAAACAGAAAACGGGACAGTTGTGGTGGGTATGTGGGCCTGCGGGCCGCTCCAAGCAACACCCTGGTGGACCAAACTCTCACAAGTAAAGCCTGACCTCGGGCCGGGCTTGGGGAGTAGAAGAACTCCCAGAACCACATTAAACAGGTATCAAACAGGTCTATTGCGCTACTGTAATTTCCTTCCGTAATAATATAATAATAATAATATTGATTGTTTTAAAGCATTTCTGTTATCTGAGGTTGCAAAAGAATGCGTATTTAATTAAAACTGCTTTGTAGGCCTATACAAGGCCTTGGTGTGCATTGAAGTTATTCGTTAATCAATTTTTGAACCGTTCGTGTGTGTGTGTGTGTGTGTGTGTGTGTGTGTGTGTGTGTGTGTGTGTGTGTGTGTGTGTGTGTGTGTGTGTGTGTACGTGTACTCACCTAGTTGTGCTTGCGGGGATTGAGCTCTGGCTCTTTAGTCCCAGGACAGGAGTCATTGCTTTAAACAACCGGCGGCTAGAAAGGCGGGATGCAAGAGTCAGTGTTAGACCTTGTAGGCTCAGATAAGTGAACACACACACACACACACACACACACACACACACACACACACACACACACACACAACAAAGTAGGTGAACACAGAACCTAGCGGCCGAGTGGACAACGCTCTTAAGGGCCCGGGTTCGATTCCTGGCCAAAGCCGAAACAAATAGGCCTTAGCATTTGCAGTATTAGATATAATTTAGTCCATATATGCACTATACTAGAACTAGGAAGAGTCAGGTTTGCTTGCCTTGTATTTCAAGCTCTCTAGAAAACTGGAAACACGCCTCTTCAATCCATAGTAAGCACAGTGGATGCTTTCTACAGGCCTATTTGAACTTTGAACAGCTTTCCCCTCTGTTACGATGTTCCTGTATGTGGCGGCACATGGCTCCTAAATTGAATGTGGTGACACCCTGTATATGTGTCCTCCCACGGTGTATGTGTGTGTGTGGCAACATGTGTCGAGGACACTCATGAGTCGAGGGCACACATGAGTGGCTCTGTGACCCCTTACGAGTGACGCGCGAGAGAATTTATACATTCTAAAGGGAATTATTGTGAGTATTATGTCTGCGCATTCAACCGCGCTCTGGCAGATTGGTCTGGTGTGGGCGCTTGTCCTCCGGTGAATGATGTGCTCTCCTTGGTGTACTTGTGAGCACTGTCACCTGCACTGTTGGCCTGGTAGGTGTGTGGGTTTGTGAGCACTGTGACCTGCATTGTTGGTGTGGTAGGTGTGTGGGTTTGTGAGCACTGTGACCTGCATTGTTGGCCTGGTAGGTGTGTGGGTTTCTGAGCACTGTGACCTGCATTGTTACTGTGGTAGGTGTGTTTGTTTGTGAGCACTGTCACCTGCACTGTTGGTGTGGTAGGTGTGTGGGTTTGTGAGCACTGTGACCTGCATTGCGGCTCTGGTAGGTGTGTGTGTGAGCACTGTGACCTGCATTGTTGTTCTGGTAGGTGTGTGTGTGTGTGAGAGCACTGTGACCTGCATTGTTGGTGTGGTAGGTGTGTGGGTTTGTGAGCACTGTGACCTGCATTGTTGGTCTGGTAGGTGTGTGGGTTTGTGATCACTGTGACCTGCATTGTTGCTGTGGTAGGTGTGTTTCTTTCTGAACACTGTCATCCTGCATTGTGGCTCTGGTAGGTGTGTGTGTGTGTGTTTGTAAACACTGACCTGCATTGTTACACTGATTTATATAGGTTCTCCTCACAACTGGGCCGTCCAGTTGCTGCGTATGTTAATTTCACTGCACTTTCATTCATTGCAAATGTTGCTTCCATTATATTAGGGATGCAAATATATATTGCATTGATCTTAATTTGCATATTTATGTAGTGTGGAGGTATGGGGGGGGAGTGTGATGGAGAGGGGGGAGTGTGTGTGATGGAGAGGGGGAGGAGTGGGGTGCTAGGGGTAAGAAGAGGGGGTGGGGAGGGATGAGGAGAATAGAGTATTAGTTACACAGTTCATTTAACATTATTAAATGTATTCAGTGTTCTGTGTTGTAACCTTCCGAGTCCAGATGGAAATTTGTGCGGCCTTACCTGAGTGGTGAGTGTGTGAGTGTGTGTGTGTGTGTGTGTGTGTGTGTGTGTGTGTGTGTGTGTGTGTGTGTGTGTGTGTGTGTGTGTGTGTGTGTGTGTGTGTGGGACAATAACATATAATTGAACAGGTATTGCTAGAACTACTACGAAATAGGTCACCTAGTTCCTGAACTGCCTAATTAGACAATTCAAAAAATATGTAAATGAATAATCGGTAACTCCGATATTGACGAAATATAATCCTTTTGATACGAATGTTAACGAGACGTTATTCTTAATAACGAATTCGTAATGAAGCGATAGTTTACCATAAATTCGTTAGCAGAATGTAATAGACGATAACAAGATTTAAGAAGCAGAATGAGAAGAAAGCTGAGATTTGGGTTAGGTTATCTTGAGATAACCTAACCCAAATGTCAGCTTCGCTACGGAGACCTGATAACGATGCTTAAACTGGATTTCAGAGTTTGTTGAACTAGTGAGTGTGTTATCAGGATGTCTAAACAAGCTTGGACGAATCTTGCTGTCAGTGGTGTGGTGTTGGGAGTCTGTCTGTCTATATAGGTGAGGAGACTCGCATGTGTGTGTGTGTGTGTGTGTGTGTGTGTGTGTGTGTGTGTGTGTGTGTGTGGTGACATCACCGGTGTTGCCAGATCTGGTGGTGACGTCAGTAGTGTAATCTGATCTGGTAGTGATGTCACTGTTATAAAATCTCGTGTTTGATTATTGCCAGAGTCGTAAATATGTAAGTTTTTTTTTATTGGTGTGTTTATAAGTGTTATCTGTGATTGGTGTGTGAGTTGTTATCTTGTGTTTGTGTTTGGTTTCCATCGGTGCTTGTCTCTCACTCGTTGTCACCACCAACACTATCACCACTACACAGGACCCTGCCAGTCACCACCCCCACCATCACCACTACACAGGACCCTGCCAGTCACCACCAACACTATCACCACTACACAGGACCCTGCCAATCACCACCACACAAGCCTCCCTCACAAAGTACAGTCACCACTACCATAAACCACCTTCACCAACGCCACTTTCAGAAGTACCATCACATTCACAACTACAATCACCATCTCACGAAGCAGCAGCTGGTATTAGCATTATTTTTACCTAGAAAAAAAAAGACTAAATTGCAAAACTGCATTTTTGTGGTTTATGAGATATAAGTTTGAGTGGGAGCAATGTTGTCATTATTGAAACAGTTGTGTTATTGGCAGTAACAGCAAGGATGGTTTTTTTTTTTTTTTGTTACATTCCTCATGTGCAAATTGGCATATGATTTCCCTCCTTTGTGTTGAGTCGTTAAGCAATTGTAATGGTTTGCAACGTTTAGAACATGTCCGTTGCTATCCTATTTACTTGCCTGAAGTTGATGTTATTTTCAAAATTGACGCGAAATTACACACAGAAATCACAATTGCGTGATGCATCAAATGAACAAATGGATCGACAATCGACTTGAGAATGGTCCAGGACGGACCGAAACGTCGTCGTCCCTTCACCTTGAGAATGGTCCAGGACGGACCGAAACGTCGTCGTCCCTTCACCTTCTAGTGTGTGGTCTGGTCAACAAATGAACAAATGGATCGACAATCGACTTGAGAATGGTCCAGGACGGACCGAAACGTCGTCGTCCCTTCACCTTGAGAATGGTCCAGGACGGACCGAAACGTCGTCGTCCCTTCACCTTCTAGTGTGTGGTCTGGTCAACAAATGAACAAATCCACAAGGGCCGTGACGAGGATTCGAACCTGCGTCCGAGAGCATCCCAGACGCTGCCGAAAACGCGGAATTGTTTTCCCAATTTCTTGTAAAGCGGTTTCGCTTAAAATAGAAGACTGGATAGTTTTGTCTCTGTTGTTGTTAATGATTCGCTACTTGGAACAAAAAGTTCCAAGCAGCACGGGCTATGGTGATCCCGTAGTTGGTTTCTGTTATTACTGGATGACTGTATCAGTCTTTACAGTCTGATTACAGGAACTGTGGATACTCTTTAGACTGTTATCTTGAGATCTTCAGATGATTTCGGGACTTAACGTCTCCGCGGCCCGGTCCTCGACCAGGCTTCATTTTTGTTACACACACCCAGGAAGCAGCCCGTAGCAGCTGTCTAACTCCCAGGTACCTATTTACTGCTAGGTAACAGGGGGGTGTACAGTTTATACGGCGTATTGTGGGGAGTCCTTGTACCCGAGTATTACAATATAGCAACCCATCTTCCTGGTTTAAATAGTACTTTTTATAACTATGTACACAATAGTACAATAGTGACATACTAGGCAATTAGATAGTAGAACTTTGTTAAATAATCACGTTATAAGAGTGCGACAAAAATTTAACTAAAAACAATTATTCCTACGACCTAGTATAGCACACATACGTACTATATTAGGCCTCAGATAGCATGTATTAGACCTAGGAAGGTTAGGTTAGGTTAGGTTAGGTTAGGTTAGGTTAGGTTAGGGTTAGTTTGTTTTTGCAACATAAATAGAAATTTTTTTCCGGTTTGTCTAAAGTCTTATCTAGTTTCTAATTGTTTTTCGGTACTGACAGTCCTCATCCTCAGGGGGCCTCGTAGCCTGGTGGATAGCGCGCAGGACTCGTAATTCTGTGGCGCGGGTTCGATTCCCGCACGAGGCAGAAACAAATGGGCAAAGTTTCTTTCACCCTGAATGCCCCTGTTACCTAGCAGTAAACAGGTACCTGGGTGTTAGTCAGCTGTCACGGGCTGCTTCCTGGGGGTGGAGGCCTGGTCGAGGACCGGGCCGCGGGGACACTAAAGCCCCGAAATCATCTCAAGATAACCTCAAGATCCTTCCTTCAAGCACGACCAAAACAGGAGAATGGGCTGCAATATATTAAAAAAAAAATGTTTTGTCAAATATATTCAATAACAAAAATTACATTCCAGGCAGCAGAAGACTCAGGGGTGATAGGTTCACCGATCCCCATTAAAATAGACTCATTCTTTCGTTAATTCGTTAACATAAGAACATAAGAACAAAGGTAACTGCAGAAGGCCTATTGGCCCATACGAGGCAGCTCCTATCTTTTAACCACCCAATCCCACTCATATACTTGTCCAACCCGCGCTGGAAACAATCGAGGGACCCCACCTCCAGCACGCCACGCGGCAACTGGGAATGGAAACACGAATGTGACAATAAACAAATTGGACAAAAAATAATGATTTGGGTCAGTTTCTGCGAGGGTTGCCTGGTGTCCGCAAAAGGCCAACTGCATGTAACATGGAGGTTACATAGAGGGTTACATAGAGGGGTTACATAGAGGTTACATAGGGGTTATATAGAGGGTTACATAGGGGGTTACATAGAGGGTTACATAGAGGGGTTACATAGAGGGTTACATAGAGGGTTACATAGAGGGTTACATAGAGGGTTACATAGGGGGTTACATAGAGGGTTACATAGAGGTAGGTGGCTATACAGCTGAACAGGTGTGAGCAGCACATGTCTTGAGGGGCCGCCTGTGGGACAGTCTGGGGGGTGTTGGACATGGGCTAAAATAGCCATTGTTGTTGTTTGATCTCTGATGGTGAGATCATCACACCTCTGAGGACCCTCTTGCTTTCGGACCCTGTCTCAGAGTCCCGAGTACGGGGGGGGGGGGAGGGGGAGGGGGGGTTTCAGTCTCCTGTGTGTGTTTGTGTCTTTATCTGCGTCTGTCTCTCTGTCTCTCTCTCTCTCTCTCTCTCTCTCTCTCTCTCTCTCTCTCTCTCTCTCTCTCTCTCTCTCTCTCTCTCTCTCTCTCTCTCTCTCTTCTGTCTCTCTCTCTTTCTGTCTCTCTTCTCTCTTCTGTCTCTCTGTCTCTCTCTGTCTCTCTCTCTCTGTCTCTCTCTCTCTCTGTCTCTCTCTCTCTCTGTCTCTCTCTCTGTCTCTCTCTGTCTCTCTGTCTCTCTCTCTCTCTCTCTCTCTCTCTCTCTCTCTGTCTCTCTCTCTCTGTCTCTCTCTCTCTCTCTCTCTCTCTCTCTCTCTCTCTCTCTCTCTCTCTCTCTCTCTCTCTCTCTCTCTTTTGCCCCTTCAACCCCTCCCCCTTCAACCTTCCCCCCTTCACCCCCTCCCCCCTTCACCCCCCTCCCCCATCACCCCTCTCTAGTCACCTCCAGACAGTCGCCTACCCCCCTCCCCCCCCCCCACAGCACAATGACCCTTTCTTTAAGCTTACGGCTCAAGTCTCTGGTCCACCTTCAGTAATGACTCTAAGACTTATTTCATAGTATGAATCATTATATACAATGTCGATTGGTTAATATTTCCTCTAATTACACTCGGATCATTACCGTCAGCTAATAAAAAAGCAATTACTATCCGTCAAGAAAGGATTACTTCTGTCCGTCAAGACAGTTATCTAATTAGACTCACCTGCGTATGGCCACCATCTCACGTAAATATAACCCATCATAATGACAGACATTGAAGTCAAATTAGCGTGTAGCAAGGTTAACGTTTAACCAAACCTAGGGCATGCCCCTATCCCTGTTGTTAAGACAAGATTGTTTCAAATCAAATCAAATCAAATGTTTATTTAGGTAAGGTTTATTTAGGAAACAAACAAGTGATTTTGCAAAGATTGATGGATTTATAGATGGGGCTAGTACATACAATGCCTAAAGCCACTATTACGCAAAGCGTTTCGGGCATTTCAGTTTCAAACATTCAGGTCTGCTAGGATATAAATTACAGATTCCACCAGCTTCAGAGAACTAAGTAGCTATGATTTGTTTAGATCTGGAAACTTGTGTATATGGGGCAGCACAAAAGGTCCACCAGACTGTGGGACACAGTGGTTGCCAAGGATCAGGTTGGGTTACCGTTACCTGTGACAGGTGGCTACAGGTGACGGATCTCCCAATCCTGAGCACTCCAGGTGCAAACTCTGTGAGCAGGAACTTTCGGCATGATCTCCCACACTACATCACCGAATGCCCAGTTATTAGACCATTCAGACCCGTTGGCATGAGGTACCTGGAGCTTTGTAATTTCTTTATTAAATACAAAGATAGAACGCCACGTGGAACATATGTAAAGATGAACTTGACACCTGGTATTAGGTGACAGAGATCACATCTTCACTTACACACTATTCACAACCTGCATCGATTGTGTGTAGTGAAGCACCCACACACTATCCTCATCACTGTAACCATCTTCAGCACGCACATATACCGTAGTAACGGCTTTACGCTTTCTCCTGATACTTATACGTTCATCAGTAAACTACACAGGACAAATTAACGATTGAAAACAATTATAAATAATATTGTTGTACATTTAAGACCACACGCACGCACGCACGCACACGCGCGGGTCAAGCAGTATACTGCACTGCAGCAAGGGTTTCTCTTCACTCTGGACACTCCCAACACTTCATCGCCTAGAAAACGGCATGTGGGACATACCTCTCGATGGATAGTCTTAGCAATTAACGTGATCCCAATTCAGTATCATATGCCATTTCCAACAAGGTTCATAATAGATGCCACATCCCCAACACCCTCCCTATGACCGTCCCACACCATTCACCAGTCACCCTGCAAGATTTGGTGACACTAATCCGAAGCGTCTGGCCTCCAGTCTTGGGGTTCGAGGGAAGAACACAAATATATTTTATAGATATATAGTACATATATAATATTTAATTCACTGACCCAACAGCTACTCCTATATCATGCTGGAAGCTCTGTATCACCCGCAGGTGGCGACATTAATGTCAGAAGGCACCCAAACAAAATTACAAGTAGGGCTACAAGATGAATTATGATTGGTGGGTTGGGTAGAGGGGGTCGCGGGGATGGGTGGTAGCTCTCGGCCCCCAGGTTAGGGGGGGGGGGTAGATCAGAACCAGTCAGTCGACCGCTGCCTCAAACCGGTCCATAATTTACAAGGCAATTAAATCTTTTTGGGGAGGAAATAAAAATAGGTTTTAATCTTTAATACGTCAATACACATAATGATAAGGCTATATATATATTTAGGTGTGTGTTAGGTGTAGTAGGGCCAGCATTATATATATGGGGGGCGTGTCCAGACGAAACCTCTACATCTTTAGTCGATCATAACGATTTCTTTGCATTTATGTAGTTGTTTATGATCACTGAGGCGCTGCGAGTTTGTTTATAACAATGATAACCTTGAGTCCCAGATGACCTCGGAGGGCCTCCAGCCTCGTAATGAATCAATACGTTCTAACGTCGTGACCGAGGAAAGATGAACAGGTTTCGTTAGTAAGCAGTGTGATCAATACTGACTTAGACCGCCTGGTACTTTCATATATATATATATATATATATATATATATATATATATATATATATATATATATATATATATATATAATATAAGATCGAAAAAGTGAGATCTTCTTCTTTCCTTACAATTTTCTTCACTTGAGAAGGAAGTTGAAAAATTAACTCTCCTAAGATCACAAGCACCTCCTTAAGGTGCTTGTTATATAATGTCTCACTCATCTCCAGTCTTCTGTTGTCTTCATCTGTCGAGTATTGTGGTGTTGTGTTGAGGCTATCTCTAGTGATGGTCTGGTTATGTGTATGGAGATTATTATATGTTCTTGTAGAAGTGATTGGGCATTGTTACCAGGCCTACACATCAAGAATATAGTAATAATAATAATAATTATTAAATAATTATCATTCCTTAAAGAAAGGGTGTGAAAAGGGGCGAGTAGTGTTGAGCTGGTGGTATGATATAACCCCTTTGGTAGGGCCCCCCTTTGGTGGGGCCCCCCTTTGGTGGGGCCCCCCTTTGGTAGGGCCCCCCTTTGCTCTCACACACCCCTTTTCCCTTGGATATACCCCCTGTCCTCTCTCCCTCCCCATTCTTTCCTCCATTACCCCCCCCCCTCTTCCCCCCCCTCTCTCTCTTCTCTATTTCGCTCTTTACCTCTGCTCTGTTTCTCTATTTTCTTCTCTAGTCCGCTCTCTCTCTCTCTCTCACCCAGCAGGGCTTAGAGGGCTTATAGACCTCTATATCGTATAATTTCTCCGGCAGAGAGCGTGTTTTACCGTGTAGCTCCCCCCGGCCGCCTGGTCCAGCCCCGCCGACGATCGTATCTCAGCGATTTACTGCATCTCAGCCAATTTTATCGCCCATGATTTTACGTCTTGCAAGTTTTTCCTGAACGCAATTTTCTTTCGAGCTTAATTTTTACTTGTGAGTGAAGGGAGGAATGTAATGGTGTGGGGGGTGAGGGGTGTCATCTTTGGTGGGGGATGGGGGGGGGGTTGTTGGGGAGGGGGGGGGGGTTGATGGGGTGGTAAAGGTAAGGATTATCGCTGTGGTGGTGGATGGTGGTAGGAACGTGATGGTGGTGATGGCGGCGGTCAATAATTCATTGTGACGTGTCAATAATATTCTTCCCTTTGACAATCAAATGACAAATTCTCCCTAAATTGCGCAAACGAAAACGGCTATATTAATTTTTCTGTCAAATACTCCCCCTCTTTCCCCCCCCCTCACACCATCACCCCTCACTATCCTATCACCGCCGCTTCGTCTTCACTATCATCCGTCACCATCCGTCACGGGGGTACAGGTTCAAGAACAGGAAACGATGATTACAGAGAACAGATACATCAACAAACAGCAAGTAGTTCAGGATCAAGTACAATTTTTTTTGTAACCAGCCGGTGCAAGAACCGGTTCAGGTACAGCAACAATGCAGGTTGAATACAGGTACAGCATAAAATACAGAGATGGCAGCATACCAGGCATGTGGAGGCCTGGTCGACGACCGGGCCGCGGCGACGCTAAGCCCCGGAAGCACCTCAAGGTATACCCCGGTTTTCTGCTCTAATAGATCGCGTTTTTGGTACGCAATGGTGACCAACGTTACAAATGCAGCCTATTAAGGAAAGTAAATGCCTCACCAGTATTTACGTTTTCTATTAAATGGACTGGATAGGGTTAGGTAGGTTGCTTGGGGTTTGTACGTTCTGGTTAGGACAAAAGTATTGATTTTTCTTTTACTTAGGATAAAGAAAACGGGCTGCATGATGACCATATAAATCTCGATGTGACGTCATCCTTGTTTATTGTGACCTGGTCTCCCCCCCCCCCCAAGATGCTTAACAACTCCTTAAGTCGATTTAAGGAACTGGAAAACGAAGCGGGAGATAAGACAGGGAGATTGAGATGTGTGTGTGTGTGTGTGTGTGTGTGTGTGTGTGTGTGTGTGTGTGTGTGTGCGTGCGTGCGTGTGTGTGTGTGTGTGTGTGTGTGTGTGTGTGTGTGTGTGTGTGTGTAGGGGGGAGGGGAGGTGGATGGACATATATCTGATCATGCAGAGTTTTGGGAGAGAGGAGAGGTTGACCAAATCAGACAAAGGTGAGAGAAATTGTTGGATGAGAGAGAGAGAGAGAGAGAGAGAGAGAGAGACAGACAGAAATACAGACAGAAACATAACAGGGTTTGACTTATCAAACGAAAACGCCAAGCCATTACGACTATATAGCACTTAGAAAATGGGAATCAGGAAAAGGACTTGGGATGGGGAATGGGGAAAGAAGGAAGAAAAAATAAAACAGAATTGCGACAATGCGAAAAGGAGATTACGACACAGTCACCCTCTGACCTCATGGTGGCTCCTGGGGTCACGGTTCTCTTCCATCAGGTCACCCACTCGGTCTCCAGTCCGGTCTCAGGGTCTGTGAGCAGCATCCTGGTGCTGGTCCTGGCTGGTCCCCCCCCCCTTTGAGGTCGCCTTGGTTCGTCGAACTCAGGGTGATCAGAGGTCCCCCTTCAGGTAGCCTTGGTTCGTCGAACTCAGGGTGATCAGAGGTCCCCCTTCAGGTAGCCTTGGCTCATCGAACTCAGGGTGATCAGAGGTCCCCCTTTAGGTAGCCTTGGCTCATCGAACTCAGGGTGATCAGAGGTCCCCCTTTAGGTAGCCTTGATTCGTCGAACTCAGGGTGATCAGAGGTCCCCCTTCAGGTAGCCTTGACTCGTCGAACTCAGGGTGATCAGAGGTCCTCTTTAAGATCGCCTTGGCTCGTCGAACTCAGGGTGATCAGAGGTCCTCCTTAAGATCGCCTTGGCTCGTCGAACTCAGGGTGATCAGAGGTCCCCCTTCAGGTAGCCTTGACTCGTCGAACTCAGGGTGATCAGAGGTCCTCCTTAAGATCGCCTTGGCTCGTCGAACTCACTGTCAAACAATTGTAAATGATCACGATGATAATTAAATTGAAAATGCATTTACGTGACAGGAACAAAGTGACAATATATTTACAAGTAGTGAGACAAACTACAGACATATGACAAGGACAAGGATGGGTTACAGAGGTACAAGTACATAGCCATTACGTACAGTACAGGTAGAAGGACAATAGATACAGAGGCCAGACAAATAGACTACTGTCACAGGTACTTGTATGCAGGCGATGAGTCACAATAACGGGGCTGAAGTATGTTGACCAGACCACACACTAGAAGTTGAAGGGACGACGACGTTTCGGTCCGTCCTGGACCATTCTCAAGTCGATTGAGTCGATTGACAATCGACTTGAGAATGGTCCAGGACGGACCGAAACGTCGTCGTCCCTTCAACTTCTAGTGTGTGGTCTGGTCAACAGATACTTGTAGTTATATTCTAAGCTTACAAACTACAAGAAAGGCGTCTATACATTTTCAAGACAGTCTATATTTTCTGGCTGACAGGTGTAGGTAGAAGCAGGCCACATGTTGGTATACATAGGCGATATATTGGTATACATATACAAACGACAGAATCAGAGACATAGGTGGAAACAGATAGACTACCTGTACAGTCTAACATATAAACTACAAGTAGATAGACAATCTACAAGTACCTCATGACAGAATACATGTGCTGTTTTGTCATAGGAATACATATCCAGGTAAACAGGTTATGTATATAGCCTACAGGACAAGGGACAGAATATATATGTACACATAAATAATAGCTATATACAAACACATGTATACACAGATAACCTACAGTTACAAGAGTGAGGATACAGGTGTACACACACACACACACACACACACACACACACACACACGCACGCACGCACGCACGCACGCACAGACAGACAGACAGACAGGAAGCATAGATATAATGACAAGTCCACAAGCACAATCAATGGGTTAGTACAGACAGACGAGACAGGTAAAGACAGACAGAAATCCCACAAACATGTATTCCAACTCATCCACATTTCAACAAACGTTGACCTAAACAAAAATGGATTAAAAACGTTAAAATAAACGTAAAGGGTGCAAACGTTACTCTGCAGCCATCCAGCTAGTCAGTAAAGCAACGTTTAGCCAGTAGGAGGATAGAATAGGAAGCATTAAGGGTCAACCCCAAACATTGGGGTTTCGGAACCTACTTTCAACAGATTGAGTGATAAGCAAAGGTCTCTGTTTCCCCTACTGGGCAGGATGTCCTACGGGCTCCAGGCGAGGATTTTACAATAGGGGAAGAGGGAAGGGAATATGCTTAGGGAATTACTAACAGACGTGTTAGAAAGGAAAGTTTACCTCCGCTGTGGGGGGGGGGGTGAATTATATATATATATATATATATATATATATATATATATATATATATATATATATATATATATATATATATATATATATATATATATATATATATATTATAAACGGATTATGAGGAGAAAGCGCCAAGCCACCCCGACTATAAAGCCCTTTGAAGGGAGTAGAATAACGATTTGGAATGGGACTGGTGAGTGGGGGGAGAAAGGAATGGTGCCCATCCACTTGGTGGACGGTCGCGGGGATTGAACCCCGGCCATGCATGAAGCGAAACCGTCGCTCTATACCGTCCACCCCCCAAGTGGTTGACAAGCGGGCAGACAACACAGGCATTCTCTGATAGTGCAGATATTTCTTATGCCCTCTTAAGAACAAGGTTGAGAGATCTTGGGTAACAGGAGGTTATCTTGAGGTTATCTTGAGATGATTTCGGGGCTTTTAGTGTCCTCGCGGCCCGGTCCTCGACCAGGCCTCCACCCCCAGGAAGCAGCCCGTGACAGCTGACTAACTCCCAGGTACCTATTTTACTGCTAGGTAACAGGGGCATAGGGTGAAAGAAACTCTGTCCATTGTTTCTCGCCAGCGCCTGGGATCGAACCCAGGACCACAGGATCACAAGTCCCGCGTGCTGTCCGCTCGGCCGACCGGCTACCTAAGTGTGTGTGATATATTTATCTTGGTGGCGTTAATGGTTCACCAGTTATGGTTCTTGGTTGTGTAATGGTTCACCAGTTATGGTTCTTGGTGGCGTTAATGGTTCACCAGTTATGGTTGTTGGTTGTGTACTGATTCACCAGTTTTGGGTTATTGTTGTTCTTCTATGTTGCTGTTTGGTGTTTTCTCTCTCCCTTCTTCTCCTCTTTTACTCTAACTTGTTTTACATTTTCTACCTTTTCTTCTCTCTGTCTATTTTCTCTTCTCTTACAGTGTTTCCATCCGTCCCTCTCTCCTCCTGTCCTTCCTACCGTCCATAAGTGGACTCGACCAATCCAAAGCCACCAGGATTACATCCACAATGCACCCAGTCGACCAGAGGGGGTATGTACCCACTCTGGTAGACAGTAGAGCAAGACTACCCACTCTGGTAGACAGTAGAGCAAGACTACCTCACTCTGGTAGACAGTAGAGCAGCCTCACCTCACTCTGGTAGACAGTAGAGCAGCCTCACCTCACTGGTAGACAGTAGAGCAGCCTCACCTCACTCTGGTAGACAGTAGAGTAGCCTCACCTCACTCCATACCTACGGGGAATATCTCCTGCTGTCTGTGAACTTTTTTTCCCATGCCTCCGAAGATGCTGAAGGGGAGCTTTTGCGAAACTCGTTAAATAGCGACACGCATCAGGCCCATTTAACATGTGAAATTATCTCCCTTGAGAGTTAATTTTGTGTACCTCTCCGAAGGAAAAAAAATTTGGAGATATATATATGTACTTTTTTGTGTAATGACATTTTCAAATAAAGTTAGATAAATATACACACTTAACAAAAGAATAGGGGTGGTAGGAGAAGAAAATATCAAAGTGTTCAGTGAGGATCCACAAGGTCTTCTCTGAGTACTCTTTATTTTCTTCTCCGAGGCTATGGGTCCCTACATTTGCACCAGAGGTGGTACCCCTTCTAGGTTATGTTTATATATTTTTATTTTTTTATTTTTTGCGTATACGTATGTCCATATATGTATTAGTTACAAATGACAGCAGTCAATTTGGCAGAAGACAAATGTAGCCTCATGCATATATGTATTGGTGACGTGTGTGTGTGTGTGTGTGTGTGTGTGTGTGTGTGTGTGTGTGTGTGTGTGTGTGTGCGCGTGTGTGTACTCACCTAGTTGTGTTTGCGGGGGTTGAGCTCTGGCTCTTTGGTCCCGCCTCTCAACTGTCAAACAACTGGTGTACAGGTTCCTGAGCCTACTGGGCTCTTATCATATCTACATTTAAAACTGTGTATGGAGTCAGCCTCCACAACATCACTGCCTAATGTATTCCATCTGTTAACTACTCTGACACTGAAAAAGTTCTTTCTAACGTCCCTGTGGCTCATTTGGGTACTCAGTTTCCACCTGTGTACCCTTGTTCGCGTATCACCTGTGTAACAGTTTATCTTCCCTGTCAATTCATCTGAGAATTTTGTAGGTAGTGATCATATCTCCCCTTATTCTTCTGTCTTCCAGTGTCGTGAGGTGCATTTCACACAGCCTTTCCTCGTAACTCATGCCTCTTAGTTCTGGGACTAGCCTAGTGGCATACCTCTGAACTTTCTCCAGCTTCGTCTTGTGCTTGACAAGGTACGGGCTCCATGCTGGCGCCGCATACTCCAGGATTGGTCTTACATATGTGGTATACAAGGTTCTGAATGATTCCTTACACAGGTTCCTGAAGGACTGTTCTGATGTTAGCCAGCCTCACATACGCCGCAGATGTTATTCTTTTTATGTGGGCTTCAGGAGACAGGTTTGGTGTGATATCAACTCCTAGATCGTTCTAGGTGTGTGTGTATGCGTCGTGAAATACTGGAAGAGTCGAAGCCTCCAGCTGTAGTATTCTCTAGATGCCTATAAGTATGTGCTAATTTTTATATATTTTTCTCATTAACATATCTGCTGACTACCTCATTCATTTCCTCAAACACACACACACACACACACACACACACACACACACACACACACACACACACACACACACACACACACACACGCACGTACGTCACCTAGCACACTAATTCACCAGTGAGTGAATGTATTAGGGGTATTTATTCACCTACTGGTGCACCTACCCACCTTATCAACCATACCTCTAACATTCACCAATATACCCATTCACTCACCTTCACCATGTAGAGAGACACAGACAGACAAACAAAAGGTGAAACAAACCAAACAGGCAGACACCTTGCACAAAGGATAGCAATGAATGTGATAAATAGAGCATGGACGAGAGAAAGTGAGAGAAAGGCACAAGGGAAAAGGTTAAGAAGGTGGAGAGGGGGTAGAGGAGAAAGGAGGATATAAGGAGAAAGAAGAGAAAGTCTAGGAGATAAAAAAAAGAAAGCAAGAACACTGTACAGAAATAACAGAAGCATGAAGAGAAAGTAGCAAGGCTGGTAAATCTCATAATATTTGCAACAAAATATATTTTTTGCAACAGTGAATAAATTATTTACACAAGGCAACAGTGACAGGTATTTGCAAGCGTAGAGGCGACGGCTCCAGCACTTCATCTGCGACATGTCGCGTGACTCTCTGCTTTTGGAGTTATGAATGTGTAAAACAGCACTGCTGCTTGGGGAGGGAAAAAAAATTGTTGCATTTTATGCAAATCCTTCGCAGATGGTTGCAAATCCCATGTTTTTTGGTTTTGACGTGAACAGTGTGTGTGTGTGTACTCGAGCACCAGCTTGTACGCCACCCCACAGCCTGCACGCCACCCCACAGCCTGCACGCCACCCCACAGCCTGCACGCCACCCCACAGCCTGCAGGCCACCCCACAGCCTGCAGGCCACCCCACAGCCTGCAGGCCACCCCACAGCCTGCAGGCCACCCCACAGCCTGCAGGCCACCCCACAGCCTGCAGGCCACCCCACAGCCTGCAGGCCACCCCACAGCCTGCAGGCCACCCCACAGCCTGCACGCCACCCCACAGCCTGCACGCCACCCCACAGCCTGCACGCCACCCCACAGCCTGCACGCCACCCCACAGCCTGCACGCCACCCCACAGCCTGCAGGCCACCCACAGCCTGCACCACCCCAACAGCTCACCTGAGTGCGCAGTTGAACAGTGAACAGTTAAGTCACCTGCTCAGGACCTCGAGAGAGAGAGAGAGAGAGAGAGAGAGAGAGAGAGAGAGAGAGAGAGAGAGAGAGAGAGAGAGAGAGAGAGAGAGAGAGAGAGAGAGAGAGAGAGAGCACACTCATGCCAGCCCATCTCAAGACTTAACATTTAACTCACCGTTGTCTTTGTCGACATTTTCACTCATTTTAATATTTTGTGGTAATATTTAGACGTCCAATATTGACGCAGTCCACTAACAGATGAAAGTTTTTTTTTTTAGGTCACTCTCTTTAGGGGGATACCTTTTTTGTATTATAAATACTTTATTTTGATTAAGAAATTTATTACAATAAGTCACGTGGTCACTTCGCAGAACTGAGGAGATATTTGTCATTTATTTTGATTGGATTCCGTCTTACTCGACTCATCGTGATGATTATAGATGTAATAACTGGATTATATACACCTGCCTGTGTGGTTGAAAATATGATGTTTCAATATTTGGGTCTAAATGGAGAGGAATTACATTTACTAAAAACACTTTGAGGAGCAGGGTTATAAAACTGTGTACTAGTCAGTCATGTCTTTGCACACGCACACACACACACACACACACACACACACACACGCACGCGCTCATACACACACACACACACACACACACACACACACACACACACACACACAAGTGGGGGGAGGGGTGTCAGGATCAGGTTAAGACAACCGTTACCTCTGGCAGGTGGCTGCAGGTGGCTTACCTTCATATCCTAAGCATCAGTATACATCATCCTAAAAGAACGCGAATCACACACTATCTAACACTATTCAATGTTCACCTAATGCCTGCTAGTCTAAAGAATATATGAACATACCCGGAGTTCTGCTTTCAGGTTATTCATTTAGGTTATAATATTCTCATAATCCTTCACGAGCTTTGCTGGATAACAGATTTCCTACGGGCTCACCATAGCCCGTGCTACTTGGAACTTTTTGTACCAAGTAGCGAATCTTAAACAACAACAACATATTTCAAACTTCTATATGGTAGATAATCCTGCCGGATGGGAAACCATATAGCTTTGAATAGCTTTATCAATTCATAAGAAACAAGTTTACAAAATATATAAATTCAGGAAAACTTGGCTTATTAGGCAAATCTGCCCTTGCGTAGTAGACCGAGTACTGCGTTCTGGGTACTAGGTATAACATATATATATATATAATATATATGTATGTGTGTATATCACGAAAATAAACACGTGATTAAAAATGTGACAGTCAGACCACGGAGGAAAACTGAAACAGGAATTTCCTTAAGTACTTTCGTATATTAATACATCTTCAGACTCCTTCTGAAGATGTATTAATATACGAAAGTACTTAAGGAAATTCCTATTTCAATTTTCCTCCGTGGTCTGACAATATATATGTATATATACATTTATATACACATATATGTATATGAATGTACATGAATATACAATGTATATGAATATACATTTGTAAATGTATATGAATATACATTTATATATACATATATGTGTCCCGTGCAAGGTATAGTAAATCACGTTAATGAGATATTATATCAGCTACATTACAGACTTGTGGGGAATGAAGTTCCATTCCTGTGTGGAAGTAGAGGAAGACCGTCCACAGTATCCCACGGAAACGAGCCTTAAACCGAACTACGGTGAAGAAGAAAAACGATCCGTCACATCTTATCAGGTAATCGAGGCCTCGATAAGGGTGAGAATTAGAAGCGAGAGGATGCGACGACCGACTCTCAGCAGGTCGCCTCCGTGGACTGGTTCCCTGTCGATTTATCACACACAAGATTTTAACTTTGACCATCTCGGTGTTTTTATGACGGGTAATGTGGGCGGAGGGCTTCAGGTGCTCTTGCGGGAGGCCGAGCACCTTGGCGCTCAATAACGGCATAGGCGCTCTGTTGGGAGTAAAGCTCATGTTACCAGGTAACTCGAAGCGGACTTTAGCGTCTAGGACTGTTGCTTGGCTTGCTACTGTGATGACCCGAGGGAGGGAGGGTATCACTGTCGAGGAAATTTTAGCCTTGCGTCAGGTGGGTTTAGCGGTGTTTTTTCCGCCGAAGAGTTCCTTGCATTATTCTTCGTTAACCAGAGACCTCCTGCGGAGGTCTTACTGTGTAGTCAATAACGCGCTCTATGCCTTCCTCGCCTCTGTGGCTCACCTAAATGTGCTTGCACGCTCGGAAGCAAGCTCCTGGTCTCTGCCTTACCAGTGCTTGGCTCTCCTATAGTGTCTTCTGACGTCTGATTCTTGTTATAATTTATTGTATTATTCAAATTCAAATGTTTATTCAGGTAAAGTACTTACATACAAGGTGTGATACAAACATTGATGGATTTATATATAGAGCTAGTACATACAATGCCTAAAGCCACTATTACGCAAAGCGTTTCGGGCAGACACTTATCTACAGTCTAACAGTCTACAATTATCTACAATCTCTCTCACGCTTGTCCAGTCTATAAGATAAGATAAAGTAATTAGGAGGGGAGGGCACGAAGCCAATATCGAAGGACAATTAGGATAGGTTTACACAATGTGTGAATTCGACACATTTCCTTGAGCAGAGACTGACATGGGCTCCTCATCTCAGGCCGCACATAACTTCCTGCTTAAATGTCCTTAGTTACAGATCCTCAGACGGTGCTAGCTTGGTCGAGATCAAGGAGGCATTGGTCGAGGACCGGGCCACAGGGACGTTGAAGCCCCGAAATCATTGCAAGGTAAGGTAGCCCCCTTCCATATGGTGTGGTAGCCATCGCACTCTGCTTCGTCTTCCGAGATCTTTGTTGTTCAAGTATGTTTATTGAGATAAGAAAGAAATACATCTCAAAGGGATAGAGTAGCTTAGGTTATTTCTAACCCCCCCCCCCTTTTGATGTTATCGATTCTGGAGAATAGGGGTTAGAAGTGCCAGAAATCCCAGCTGCTAGGTTTTAAGAAGCGTGGATTCCATTGATGACGCTGGCACCACTGGCACCTTTTAGACTTTACTAATATGTCAAATATTGATGGGTGCAGGAGAGTTGCATCTGGGTTTACAGTGGCAGTTGTTGGTTGCACCGTTTTGATATATCATGTTCAAATAATCTTAGGTTCTATAACTTCCGCTTCTTTCTTGACAAATACCTTCAGATCTCTTTATTACCTCTCGCACTGGGAAACCAGTGCGAGAGGTAATGAGCACTGAGCACTGGTTTCCTCAGTGCTCAGAGCTCTTGAGCAATTAGTTCAATTAGCAATTAGAACTTTGTTCCAAGTAGCGAATCTTTTAACAACAACATAGAGAATATTTTTGTGTTTAGCGGTTGCATTTAGGTAAGAGGCGTTGACATTACACATGATTTTAGTGGTGCCCCATCACATGTTAATTTGTCTATTGATGATCTGATGGAGTAGCAAGGTGTATCTACTACAGGAATGCCTTAATATTGGCCTGTGTACTTTCTGGAGGCCGTACAGTGAGGACTTCACACACACACACACACACACACACACACACACACACACACACACACACACACAGACACACACACACACACACACACACACACACACACACACACACACAGTGTAGATAGTGTTTCAGTGTTTCAGTGTTTCAAGTGTAGATATGATAGAGCCCGATAGGCTCATGAATCTGTATACCTGTTGATTGACGGTTGAGAGGCGGGACCAAAGAGCCAGAGCTCAACCCCCGCAAACACAACTAGGTGAGTACACACACACACACACACACACACACACACACACACACACACACACACACACACACACCCGGGCACAGCCGGCTACCCCCTTATCTAGTCTCGCAGCACTCCAGACTCCACAAAAGATTAATCCAGCATAATATTTTGTTACGATTAAATGTTTATCTTGTACAGTGTATTGATGAAGACGGCAGTGTGTGTGTGTGTGTGTGTGTGTATTGAAGATGGTTGTATTGATAGAGGAAAAGTGATACACAGTAGGGATGATGAATGGGCTGGGTAGATTATAGGTGGTGAGGGGGTATATAGGAAAGAGGGTGATGGGGGGTACATAGGGAATGTGATGGGGGGAGGGGGTGAATGGGGTTGAAGTGTGGTGGTGAAGGGTGTGTAGAAGCTAGTGAACACTAGAACAGGTGGTGACTGGTTGGGGAAGGTGGTGAAGGAGAGGGGAAGGTGGTGTAGGAGATGGGAAAGTAGCGACGATGATTTGCTTCTAGATGACTCCGCATGGCATTGGCCAGGAGAGTGAAAATGGTCACTGTGATGAGGATGGTGATGTGTATAGTGTAGTAGGCTACAGTGATGGCAGTATATAGTGAAGTATATATATAGCCTCCATCACCCCCCTCCCCCCCCCAGCAATGCTATATATAGTGTGCTATAGCCCAACCGGCTTAGCACGTTTTTACTCATAATTAGTTTATTTTCTTCCCAGGACTGAGCTGCCACAGCCGACGTCTTTTTTCAGAATTATGAGGATTAAATTCTTTGATTTGGTAATGACCAACTTCCAAGTTGTCAGTAACGACAGGAATGAATTGTGATTCCCCTCCTTGGCTTGTTGACCATATGCCCGTGATGACCAATTAACCCGACTGAGTGATCCAAGTCAACTGGTGCCTCGGCTGACTGGTGATTTAATCTTCCTCTTTATAGAAGAGGTTATACACACCTGCATCTTGCTAAATATTAGTTATACGAATTGTTTTCAAACACTTTATTGATTTATTTTCAGATGATTATATCTTTATTCATTTGTATAATTTTTCTTTCATGACCAAATATTTTAAATATTTTCAAATATTTTAAGGTACGAATGACTGTTTTCAATAAGAATTTATTGTTGATCATAATTTAAATCTAAGTTGTTGATATAAGTTGATCATATTATATGCTGGCTGAACTAGGGTCACAGCTGACTGCCAGAGCCTTTACGTTGTTGGTTAATTTGATTCCTTAAGTATGTAATTGTTTTAAAAAAACAAACATATCTCAAATGAAACTCTCCTGAAAGAATGATGGCTGAGCGCCTTGAGTTGTGGCTGCCGCCTTCAGGTCATCCACGATGCTGGGCCAGCTGAGGAATTGAGAACATTTGCCGCATGCGTAACAGTAAGGCCGACAACGTCTCGCAGGTAGTGTAGGAGAATAGGAAGAAGGAAGGAGGAAGAGAGAGAGAGAGAGAGAGAGAGAGAGAGAGAGAGAGAGAGAGAGAGAGAGAGAGAGAGAGAGAGAGAAGAGACTTTCACTGCAGGGTGTAGCCGAAGCAACAGCAATATTTTGCCAGCAAAGGCAACACAGGTACACGCTAATTAATTCCTGGCGACCATACCTGCCTCAGAGGTGACGCAAACCCCCTCCCACCTCTCCCACTATTCCCCCTTCCCCTCTCCATGACACAATATCCACACACACACACACACACACACACACACACACACACACACACACACACACACACACACACACCAGTGACGTTTCAGCCCTCCGGACAGGCCGCAGCCGCAAGCCACGTGATCGGTCGACCGCATCTCGCTAATGACGGGAACTAGGTCATGACCAGGTTGAAGCGTTCTCGCTGGTCCAACTATACGTTACCGATGACGCACTACGCGTTCGGTATTGCGTCAAGGCTGAGCCAGACGCAACCGGCCGCAGCTCATACTCTCAGGACGTGATGTAATGTGTATTGGGAGTGCCTCCTATATATATATATATATAATATAGTTGTGGGGATATTTATATGTGTGTTTGTCGTCGTGGGAATGTATTTGTTATTATTTGTGTTTTTGTAATTTTTGCTTGCTTTTGAAAACTTAAGAGTTGAAGGGGTCAGTTGCGTCCTGGTAAGTGAAAGTTCTGACGGTAAGTGGCACTCTGACACCTTGGGATGGGAAAGTCACCCACACAACAGAAGGTGCACTCTAGTAAGTGGCTGTCTGGGATGGAAAAGTGCCACCCCCCCCCCCCCCTGGGTGGGGGGAGAGTGGGGGGGGACCCCTTCTGGTATTTTGGGATGGGGAAAAGGGTTCCCCTAGCGCCCTCTATTAGACGAATGATCTTGAAGAGCCTCTATAGTAGTCTTGTAGGCCTGACTGTCTTGTCAACACAAGAGAAACAGAGTACAGTTCTGTCTATTCATCTGATTGGCAAAATAAGGAGCGGATGAATATGTTCTCCAGGGTTGCATATGGAAGCCAAAAGCTTCCTTTTCCAGGAAGCCAAAGTGATTCGCGAACCCATTGAATGCACTACCGCTGCGCGGGCCAGCAGCAGGAGACTTTTGTCCGGTTCCCCCGAGTGCCATTTTCTCCTTGGTATTGAGGTTCCTCTCAGACGCCAATACAAGAGAGAGAGATTGTCGAGAACCCTTGTGCTCGTGGCGCGGGAGGGGGTGTGAGGTGCTATTGGGGTTGTGAGGGGCAGCGGGAGTCCCTTGTGCGTCCCTTGTGCGTCCCGTTGAGGGCCTTGTCTTCGCCTGAAACACCAGGCGACGCGACAGAAAGCGACACACACGCCTGTGGGGAGGGGTATACACTCTTCAACAGTCCCCCCCCCCCCACCTCCTCCTGTGGCTGGTGGACGGGGTGTTACCCCTGTGAAAGATCAGCAGGGGGGGGGGGGGGGGGGAAGTTGTCCGTTGTGTGATCTTTTGAGTATCTTGTCCTCGCTCGTAGGGGGGTTCGACCCCCCTCTCCCTCCACTTCCCCACCCCTTACACAAGGGGTAGGGAAGAGTGGGAATGGGGGGGGGGGCGTCACTGATTCCATCACTGGTCATTGTCTCCAGGGGGGGTTAAGGGGGAGGGTGGGGGGTGGTACCAGGAACGACGGGGCGCCGCCCCCTCGCCCCCCACACAGCCCCACAATGCACCCAGTCTTTTTCCTTCATGGAGAGTCATCGGCCAACACACCTTGTAAGGTGAACTTTCAAGGGGGGTTTCCCCTCCCCATTTTCTTTTCCAGCACTTTTTTTTTTTTTACTTGACGAAACGTTGCAATATTTATAAAACGGTCAATTAACACGTTGCAAAATAATTCTCAAGTCTGCAACAGGACTTGCAACAACAAGTGTGGTTATCTTGAGGTTATCTTGAGATGATTTCGGGGCTTTTTTAGTGTCCCCGCGGCCCGGTCCTCGACCAGGCCTCCACCCCTAGGAAGCAGCCCGTGACAGCTGACTAACACCCAGGTACCTATTTTACTGCTAGGTAACAGGGGCATAGGGTGAAAGAAACTCTGCCCATTGTTTCTCGCCGGCGCCTGGGATCGAACCCAGGACCACAGAATCACAAGTCCAGCGTGCTGTCCGCTCGGCCGACCGGCTCCCCTGCATATACTTCACAAAAACAGCCTTATCAGTTTATACTACCCAGGTGGTTGGGGTGGACGGTAGAGCGACGGTCTCGCTTCATACAGGTCGGCGTTCAATCCCCGACCGTCCACCAAGTGGTTGGGCACCATTCCTTTCCACCCTTCGTCCCATCCCAAATCCTTATCCTGACCAACCTTTTCTAGTGCCATATAGTTGTAATGGCTTGGCGCTTCCCTCCCACTGGCTGTGAGAATGGTTATCCACACAGGCAGATGACCCGTTATCCTTCCCCTCAATCCCCCCTCCCCTCCCCCCTCCCGACCCCTCTAATACATCAGCGAAATCTCCTACGTTGTGTTATCAGCCGCTGGTGAGATGATCCCATAAATCTTGGTAATCGCGTTAATCCCGGCACCCCGAGGTGGCGTGGCGATAATCCGGATTAAGTGTAATCAACCGCTGTTTTGTTTTGGGAGGGAGAGAGTAAATGGGGGGGGGGAGGTGATTACAGTGATTTAATAGTGTGGGTTTGTGGTATATACCAGAAAATTAGCTTTGTCGAATTGTCGTGTGTGTGTATGAGTCCCCCTGGTACTCACTGGGGGGGGGGGGGGCGTTAGGGTGGAACCGTTTTGGGAGTGTAGCCATCATTAGCTTCGTCCAGAATTGAGAGAGGTTATACCTGCAGGTGTAGTGGTTGGTTGGTTGTTGACCTTACCTGTGGGCACGTCAGTTGGGTATTGGAGAGTTGGTATGTCCCTGTGGTAGGCCTGGTTGGGGACCGGGCCGCGAAGACGTCGAGCCCCGGAATCATCGCAAGGTTAGGTAAGGTTCCTTCCGTCATTTCTTCCTTCTTTCTGTCAGCTTGTGCTTCTGTCAGCCCGTCCTTCTGTCAGCCCTGACGTCAGCAGGGTGTCAGGAGTGGCAAGTGTGACGTCAGGCTAAAGTGTGTCAGGGCAAACCGCTGACACCACCGTGGGGGGGGGGGGGCAGGGGGGCCTAGGGGGGGGGGGCAGGGGGGAGTGGGGGCGGTCCGGTGACCGTGCAGGAGGCAACACAGTGACATACGTCGCGTCGTGGCTATACGGTCGCCAGTCGCGTGGACATTGCTGCAACATGTCGCCCTTACGATGCCAGTTGCAAGATGGTGGTTATTGTGTTGGAGGCTGCTTGTCCTGGCTCGTTTAGCTCGTGTGTGTGTGTGTGTGTGTGTGTGTGTGTGTGTGCTTGTACGGGTTGAGCTCTGGCTCTTTGGTCCCGCCTCTCAACTCTCAATCAAATGTTTCTAACTACTACTACTATTTTTCCCCCATATCACACACACACACCCCAGGAAGCAGCCCGTGACAGCTGACTAACTCCCAGGTACCTATTTACTGCTAGGTAACAGGGGGACATAGGGTGAAAGAAACTCTGCCCATTGTTTCTCGCCGGCGCCTGGGATCGAACCCGGGACCACAGGATCACGTGTATACAGCGTGCTGTCCGCTCGGCCACCGGTGTGTGTGTGTGTCTCTCTCTCTCTCTCTCTCTCTCTCTCTCTCTCTCTCTCTCTCTCTCTCTCTCTCTCTCTCTCTCTCTCTCTCTCTCTCTCTCTCTCTCTCTCTCTCTCTCTCTCTCCCCCCCCCTCTCTCTCCTCTCTCTCTCCTCTCTCTCCTCTCTCTCTCCTCTCTCTCTCTCTCTCTCTCCTCTCTCTCTCTCTCTCTCTCCTCTCTCCTCTCTCTCTTTCTCTTTCTCTTCATTTGCCACTCCATAAAAAAACCATCCTCTCATCCTAGCCACAAACGTGCGAACCCCAACAACCCTAACCTAACCTCTCGAGTCCGATGCACAGAAAACGTAGATATTTGTGAGCCCTTACCTTTCATAGTAGGTCGTCTTTATAACGTTCATCCCCGTCTCCCTTCCCTCTCGGCTGGTGGCGATCCTGTTGACAACGGCATCCTCTCAACGGCTTCTGCTTCTCTGAACAGGTATTCAACGGCTGACCAATAGACTTAAATAAGCAGAAGAAAGACATGCCTAAACAGACAGACAGGCAGGCAGACAGGCAGGCAGGCAGGCAGGCAGGCAGGCAGGCAGACAGACAGACAGCCAGCCAGCCAGCCAGAGACAGCCAGACAAGACAGACAGCCAGAGACAGCCAGACAGACAGACAGCCCAGCCAGACAGACAGACAGCCTAGACAGACAGCCAGACAGACAGACAGACACGGAGACAGGTCATGAAACAATCACTATAGAGCCACATATACAGGACTGTAAACCTTAACGTCCGAAAAAGCAGATATGACCCTTATGCCACCTCGGTTTCAAGGTCGAGGTTTGCACGACTCCGATGATGCGTCGGTCTGTCTTAATACAGGGGAAGGGCGGAGGGGGGACGTCCCCCCCCCCTCCGCCCTTCTACATGTCCCTGCTTAAGTGAGTGTGTTTCTAACATGGCGCTTGAGCGGCCGTAAGAAAAAAAAAAGGTAGACACAAGTGCCTGCCAGACCCCTGTGTTGCCATGTGTCTAGGTGGGGTATTACGACCCATGTACCTAGATGGGTAGTGTCAACACCCATGTACACGTGACTCCAGGTGCGTCCGCTTGGGTCCATATGGCTCCACTTGCGTCTATATGGCTCCACTTGCGTCTATATGGCTCCACTTGCGTCTCTATGGCTCCACTTGCGTCTATATGGCTCCACTTGCGTCTATATGGCTCCACTTGCGTCTATATGGCTCCACTTGCGTCTCTATGGCTCCACTTGCGTCTATATGGCTCCACTTGCGTCTATATGGCTCCACTTGCGTCTATATGGCTCCACTTGCGTCTATATGGCTCCACTTGCGTCTATATGGCTCCACTTGGGTCCACGCGACTCTTCGAGGGGTACAAAAGTCGCCAAAGAATTAGAACAGTGAATCAAAAAGGGATAATGAGTGAATTATTGTTTACTATCCGCCACACAACCCCCCGCGAGCGTATACGCTAAGCAACATCAAGCTGTCCCGTTTTCTTTGGCACGAACACCCTCTCCCCCCCACTCCCTCCCCCCATCTTCTGTCAGGTCTCGTTGCCGGATATGACGTCAACAGCTCAACCGGAAAACACACTTAGGCTTTGAGTGTCTTAGTTGTCCATATAAAAAGTTTTAAGTGTGATGTGTTGTTCTTTTTTTTTGTTTGTCTTGTGTGTGTGTGTGTGTTTAATGCCAGGGAAGTTAATATATAAAGAGTGTGTCGATTGTTACATAACATGGCAGCTCATTCTTTTGAGACGAAAGCACTTAAAAATAAGTATTTGGAGGAAAGTACCAGTATGCAGTGATGGACCACCAGAAAGTTAGACTTTTGTATAACTAAATTTGGACAAACGGGAAACTACTTTGCTGCTAAATTAAGCACCATAGAACACATTCACAATATACAAGCTGAAAACAACATAGCACTAGACCATATACACTGACGGATCACTCAATACAGCTACAGGGAGGGCAGGAAGTGCTGTTATTGCTCATCGGCCCGATGGCAGCACAATTCAAAGGAATATGCGAATTAGTAACTGGGTATCCACAATGCAAGCCGAGTTGGTAGCAATACTGGTAGCACTCGAAATTATTGACAACGCTGAAGTAGACATCTTAATTATTTCTGACTCCCTATCCTCACTACGAGCAATAAACAGTTTGCAATGAAGTAATAACGTGCTTGTCTTGGAAGCTAGACGTAGATATATAAGAATACTTAGCAAGAGGGTAAATATAAAAATGTTGTGGATTCCTTCTCACATTGGCATGCAGGAACATGACAAAGTTGACGCCCTTGCTAAGGCTGCAGTAAATAAAGACAGTATTGAACGGAATCTTGAGTTATCAAATAGGTCCCTTAAAAGTGTCATTAGACGAGAACTCCTGGATGGATTTGAAGAAAGTAGAACAGTGCAAACTGGAACTAACAGGTCCATTGTTCATCACAATGAAATGTGTGAAGTAAAACATGTGTATGGGGCAAGTAACAAAGTCAGTAGACTAACAGATGTTGTCTCAGCTCGTATAAGACTTGGCTACAAGTATCTCTGGCAGTTCGGCTTGTATAGGGATCTAGATGAAGTAAAGTGTAAAGTGTGTGGACAAAGACAGGGACACACACTCGAACACTATATCTTGGACTGTAGTAAAATTGAGCCATTTAGAGATAAATGATATAACTCACGTTGTATGATATGGCAACCTATCTTATTACCATGGATAAATTACCTGAAATCCTTGCACTGTATCCATATTTCGCTTCCAGTAGATAAACGACTTATGAGATGAAGAAAAAAGTAGTGTATTGTGAAGACTAATAATAAACAGAAGCTCCCCTATGACTATATTGGTCAAACTATTATGTATTAGCGATAAGATCTACCATTAATGTATAATGACTTACTGTAAATATATAGCTTTTGAAATAGCACTTTCTCTGTAACTAGCTGACATTGTAACTATAAGGTGTGAAGGATAGATGAAATTGTTTATGTAATAATCTAAGATGAGGTCTGATAAAGACCTTTTGTGCCCTCTGTAATGCTTTTTGCGCTACCGCTCACAGGATGGGTATGGGGTGCAGAATAAACTAGCGGCCTCCGGCGGCAACAATCAAAAGAGCAGACGGTGACTACACTCTAAGAGGAAGTTAGGTAAAGGAGTCAAAGAGAGAGAAAAGGATTTGGCAGTGGATATAACTCCATCATTAACACCAGAGCCACACACAAACAGGAAAAAGCAGGCAGCATATGAGTCGATGGCAAACATCAGAACGTCGTTAATAAGCTTAAGCCATGGTTAAGGGAACCAAACCTCGCAACTCTGGTGGAGAGAAGAAATAGAGTGGACATGATTGCAACATACAAGATACTGAGTGGAATTGACAAGATGCACAAGAAAAGCCTCATTTTAAAGTGAGAGAAAGTAGGACGAGAGGACTTAAGTGGAAGCTGGATAAACAGAAGTCATAAAAATATAAGGAAGCTCTCCAACCCGTTCTCAAGCAAATGTAATAAGTCAATATTGACTTATTAAATATGTGCATAGGTGACATACTTAACATAATAGTTTCCCTTGAAAAGGTTCATAGAAAACACCGACCTTACCTAACCTACTTAGTATGTTAAGATAAGCATCTTATTGCTTCGTAATTACAATTATTACCTAACCTATACCTATAATAGGTTAAGTAACAATTGTAATTACGAAGGTATAAGATGCTTATTTTAACACACTAAGTAGGTTAGGTAAGGTCGGTGTTTTCTATGAAGCTTTTCAAGGGAAACTATTATGTTAAGTATGTCACCTATGCACATATTTAATAAGTCAATATTGACTTATTACATTTGCGAGAACGGGTTGAGCTCTCATATCCTCGGCCGAGCGGACAGCACACTGGACTTGTGATCCTGTGGTCCTGGGTTCGATCCCAGGCGCCGGCGAGAAACAATGGGCAGAGTTTCTTTCATCCTATGCCCCTGTTATCTAGCAGTAAAATAGGTACCTGGGTGTTAGTCAGCTGTCACGGGCTGCTTCCTGGGGGTGGAGGCCTGGTCGAGGAATGTACTGGAAGAAGAAGTTGTGGAAGCCACCTCAAGCCACAACTTTAAAGCCAGATTGGACAGTGGTCGACCATCAGAATAGTTTAATAACAACCCATCAGGTACAACAGGGCTAGAAGGCGTTATAGACCTGACTGCAGCGTAAACACAGATAGGCAAGTACACATACACCTGGCTCCCCCAGATCTGTTTATATAAACAAACTCTGATTGTTATTCCTGGTCACGTCATTGGTCGAGACGGAAAACAAGCCTCTCCCTGATTGGCTGGAGTAGAGTGTGTGTGGAGGCTGCTTCCTGATTGGCTGGCTAGCTAGCTTTTTTTTCTCTGTTTTATTTCTTTCCAGTCCTGTGGATGGTTACGTAAGAGCTGTTTGGCTATCCTTGCTCTTGTTAGACGGTGCTGTGCGTGATGCAGCCTCACAACACCAACAACTTGATGGAAATTTGTCTGTTTTAACATACTTGTATGTTTGTGGTGTTGTGTTGGGTTGTGGTGTTGTGTTGGGTTGTGGTGTTGTGTTGGGTTGTGGTGTTGTGTTGGGTTGTGGTGTTGTGTTGGGTTGTGGTGTTGTGTTGGGTTGTGGTGTTGGGTTGTGGTGTTGTGTTGGGTTGTGGTGTTGTGTTGGGTTGTGGTGTTGTGTTGGGTTGTGGTGTTGTGTTGGGTTGTGGTGTTGTGTTGGGTTGTGGTGTTGTGTTGGGTTGTGGTGTTGTGTTGGGTTGTGGTGTTGGGTTGGGTTGTGGTGTTGGGTTGTGGTGTTGTGTTGGGTTGTGGTGTTGGGTTGTGGTGTTGTGTTGGGTTGTGGTGTTGGGTTGGGTTGTGGTGTTGGGTTGTGGTGTTGTGTTGGGTTGTGGTGTTGTGTTGGGTTGTGGTGTTGTGTTGGGTTGTGGTGTTGTGTTGGGTTGTGGTGTTGTGTTGGGTTGTGGTGTTGTGTTGGGTTGTGGTGTTGTGTTGGGTTGTGGTGTTGGGTTGTGGTGTTGTGTTGGGTTGTGGTGTTGGGTTGTGGTGTTGTGTTGGGTTGTGGTGTTGTGTTGGGTTGTGGTGTTGTGTTGGGTTGTGGTGTTGTGTTGGGTTGTGGTGTTGTGTTGGGTTGTGGTGTTGTGTTGGGTTGTGGTGTTGGGTTGTGGTGTTGTGTTGGGTTGTGGTGTTGTGTTGGGTTGTGGTGTTGTGTTGGGGTGTGGTGTTGTGTTGTGTTGTGGTGTTGTGTTGTGTTGGGTTGTTGTGTTGGGGTGTGGTGTTGTGTTGGGTTGTGGTGTTGTGTTGGGTTGTGGTGTTGTGTTGTGTTGGGTTGTTGTGTTGGGGTGTGGTGTTGTGTTGGGTTGTGGTGTTGTGTTGTGTTGGGTTGTTGTGTTGGGGTGTGGTGTTGTGTTGGGTTGTGGTGTTGTGTTGGGTTGTGGTGTTGTGTTGGGGTGTGGTGTTGTGTTGGGTTGTGGTGTTGTGTTGGGGTGTGGTGTTGTGTTGGGTTGTGGTGTTGTGTTGGGGTGTGGTGTTGTGTTGGGTTGTGGTGTTGTGTTGGGTTGTGGTGTTGTGTTGGGGTGTGGTGTTGTGTTGTGTTGTGGTGTTGTGTTGGGGTGTGGTGTTGTGTTGGGGTGTGGTGTTGTGTTGGGTTGTGGTGTTGTGTTGGGGTGTGGTGTTGTGTTGGGTTGTGGTGTTGTGTTGTGGTGTTGTGTTGGGTTGTGGTGTTGTGTTGGGTTGTGGTGTTGTGTTGGGGTGTGGTGTTGTGTTGGGTTGTGGTGTTGTGTTGGGTTGTGGTGTTGTGTTGTGGTGTTGTGTTGGGTTGTGGTGTTGTGTTGGGTTGTGGTGTTGTGTTGGGTTGTGGTGTTGTGTTGTGGTGTGGTGTTGTGTTGGGTTGTGGTGTTGTGTTGGGTTGTGGTGTTGTGTTGGGTTGTGGTGTTGTGTTGGGTTGTGGTGTTGTGTTGGGTTGTGGTGTTGTGTTGTGGTGTTGTGTTGGGTTGTGGTGTTGTGTTGGGTTGTGGTGTTGTGTTGGGTTGTGGTGTTGTGTTGGGTTGTGGTGTTGTGTTGGGTTGTGGTGTTGTGTTGGGTTGTGGTGTTGTGTTGTGTTGTGGTGTTGTGTTGTGGTGTTGTGTTGGGTTGTGGTGTTGTGTTGGGTTGTGGTGTTGTGTTGGGTTGTGGTGTTGGGTTGTGGTGTTGTGTTGGGTTGTGGTGTTGTGTTGTGGTGTTGTGTTGGGTTGTGGTGTTGTGTTGGGTTGTGGTGTTGTGTTGTGGTGTTGTGTTGGGTTGTGGTGTTGTGTTGTGGTGTTGTGTTGGGGTGTGGTGTTGTGTTGGGTTGTGGTGTTGTGTTGTGGTGTTGGGTTGTGGTGTTGTGTTGTGGTGTTGGGTTGTGGTGTTGTGTTGTGGTGTTGGGTTGTGGTGTTGTGTTGTGGTGTTGGGTTGTGGTGTTGTGTTGGGTTGTGGTGTGGTGTTGGGTTGTGGTGTTGTGTTGGGTTGTGGTGTGGTGTTGGGGTGTGGTGTTGTGTTGGGTTGTGGTGTTGTGTTGGGTTGTGGTGTTGTGTTGGGTTGTGGTGTTGTGTTGGGTTGTGTGGTGTTGTGTTCGCTTCCAGTGTGTGTGTGTGTGTGTGTGTGTGTGTGTGTGTGTGTGTGTGTGTGTGTGTGTGTGTGTGTGTGTATTTACTATTTGTTGTCTGCAGAATGGAGCTATTAGCTCCTGGACCCCAGCCTTTCTAACCAATCTATTTTTTTTCTCTATTAAATCTGCTATATTTCTATCTAGAGAAATATATGTAGAGAGGAAAGAGAGATAATATATGTGTGATTATTGTGATTATTGATTTGATATCGAGGATGTGATTATTGATTTGATATCGAGGATGTGATTATTGATTTGATATCGAGGATGTGATTATTGGGTGGTGCTACTGGTGCTTACACACTACTGTTATCATGTAGTTTGTGTTGCTGTGTACCTGTGTTATGTTGTGTTGCTGTGTACCTGTGTTGTGTTGTGTACCTGTGTTATGTTGTGTACCTGTGTTGCTGTGTACCTGTGTTGTGTTGTGTACCTGTGTTGTGCTGTGTACCTGTGTTGTTGTGTTGTGAGGCGTTCTCCCCGTGTTGTAGGTCACTGTGTTGTGTTATAAAATTGTTACTTTCAGTATTAATGTTGTGTGTTAGTACTGTTCAATAAATGCTGACTCTGATGCATACATACATACTCATGTATGTGGGTGAGTCCATGTACGCTGCTCCTCTAGATGAGTACTGGTACTCATGCCGGACCAGTGAGTATATACTTGGTAAACCAAGGCGTCCTGTTTACCCCTACACAGGGCGCTTGTCGCTGGCTGCTCTGGTTAGGCCCGTTCGTGAGACCACATATCCGGGCTAGCGAGACCCGCCTGTATGTCTGGTCGAGGGGTGGAGGCTATATATATATATATATAGTCTCCATATATAGTCTATATATAGACTCTTGGGGCTAACCTTACACTATTGTTAACACCAGCTTTATTTTTTCAGATGCGTGCATTCCATGATCCTGTAGGGGAGACATGATCACTACATGCAAGATTCTGGGAGGAATTGATAAGGTAAATAGAGTTGATTTAACACAGCACACGTACTAAGGAATGACTATAAATGGAACGAGTGCCTCTAGAAACAGTGCTAAATTGGTTGTAGAAAATAGATCCTTTAATAAATTATTTGTTTCGTTATCATGAATTTCGGTAATTGGATTGTTCTTAATACTGATACTGAGAAATATGTATATTATAAAATGTAAACTGTTATGATTCTAAAAGGATTCGAACCTAAGCAGTTGGGGGTCATCCCATTAAAGTAAAGTAATCACTACACCAAAAGTGTAGTAATTGCCTTAAAAGTGTTGGAACATCTTGAGAAGC